>NW_015650487.1:0-1725 GCF_001515625.1 Sinocyclocheilus rhinocerous | reverse complement strand
TACGAGAAAATATGTCGTTTTAACGAGAAAACATCTCGTTATTACTAGAAAAGATGTCGTTATTACGACATAACTGAGTGAAAAAAAAATGTGTGTGACAGCAATGCGTCACCGTATCACCGTAATTATGACTTACAGAATTATATTTTTTCTCAACTGTGGCGGAAACGGGCTTCCATATGGAAACGAGTCATGGGTCTGAGTGCAGTGGATAGCACTTTGATCTGATCATAGCCTAAAGGATTCATGGGTCTGAGTGCAGTTATTGGATAGCACTATATTGTAGACAAGATTGGAGATTAATCCTAATAAACATGCCGCTACAATTAAAACCATTACATTAAAATACATTTAAAACAGTGTATTTCAATAATTCAGCAGCGTGCAGATCCTCGTTTATGTCAGACTGTGGCGACAGCAGCGCGGACAGTCGCTTAGCTCGCTCACATAATGTACCATATAGCCTATAATCTATAATAACGGAAAACATCTCGTTTTTATGACATAAAATGTCGTTATTACGAGAAAAAAATATGTCGTTTTAACGAGAAAAGATGTCGTTTTAACGAGAAAACATCTCGTTATTACGAGAAAAGATGTCGTTTTAACGAGAAAACATCTCGTTATTACGAGAAAATATGTCGTTTTAACGAGAAAAGATGTCGTTAAAACGAGAAAATATGTCGTTAAAACGACATAACATCTCGTTATTACGAAATAATTGAGTGGAAAAAATAATATGTGTGTGGCAGCAGTGCGTCACCGTAATAAAACAATAAATCAATTTATTAATTTACAAAGCACGTTATAATATTCATGAAGTACAATAAACTAACAGAGAAGAAGCTGCATGATCTTCAGGCTGTTAAAACACTTCATGATTCAGTCTTGTTTCTTTCACACGACTTTAGAAATGAAACTTTACCTCAGAGCTTTCAAGATAACATGGTGATTTTAACCACAATCAAGAGGAAGTTTTGCTCTGACCACACATGTAGTGTTTTCTTTTATTTGTTCAAAAATCAACCATTAAGCTCTTGTCTTCTTCTTTTTTTAAGTATTAATCTCTAATTTCATACTTGTAATGGTCACACTTTATTTTAAGGTCTAATTCTCACTGTTAACAAACTGACTTTTGCCTCAAACTCCTAATTTGATGATGATTAATAGTTAAGGTAGTTGTTAAGTTTAGGTATGAGGTAGGATTAAGGGATCTAAAATTTGGTCTTGCAGAATAAGGCATTAATATGTGCTTTATAAGTACTAATAAACAGCCAATATTCTAGTAATATGCTTGCTATAGTTAACAGTGAGAATTGGTCCTTAAAATAAAGTGTTACGCCTGTAACATTTAAATTTGTGAGTTGTGTTTAGTCTAGTTTTGTTCATAGTTTTCTGTTCTTTGTGGTCAGATGTGGCTACTACTCTTATTCTGTTTCCTACTGAAATGTTTGTTCTGTTTTATGGAATTGAATAAGATGAGTAGAGTAGGAAGTGTGAAACTCAAAAGTAAAATAAGTGTGCATTTGTTCATAGTGTTTCGTGTTCATGTTCACATGAGTTTAAACCACCTGCTGCATGCGAGTGTTTACCATTGTGTCGTCTATCAAGTGACCAAACCAGTGGAACATTTCATTTGCATGAAACCATGTGTGTAAACTACAAACGTCCCAGGTTACAGTATGTAACCATGGTTCCCCGAGGGAACGAGACGCTGCGTCGGAA
>NW_015650486.1:0-477 GCF_001515625.1 Sinocyclocheilus rhinocerous | reverse complement strand
CAAACCAAAACAAGCAAACACCTTTCGTGACAAAGCACATCATCATCAAAGACGCTCCTCAACAAATTCACAAAAAAGCCCAAACTATAGCTTAAAAATACCAACAGCGCTACGTCAACAGCAAACAAACAGAAACCGCCAGCCATTTCAAATCATCCATAAACACAAGCAAAGAAATTACCACCAATGTCCTACCGGTTTGATGTCAGCAAACATTCTCCAAAATCATCGATCCTGTCGTTCTGAAACCATTCATGCCTTGCATCAACCCTTCAAGTTCCGACCGCACAGCCCCCTACTCATTAGAACGAGCGAGAGTAGGTCCATACTCAGCCAAATCAAATCTGCTCTTGCTTCCAGTCGTCGAAGCGTGCGGGCCTCCTTCCAGATCGACTCATTCATCCTCAAAACATTATTTTTTTGTTGACTTAATTGTAGCGGCCTAAAAACTAAAGCCGCAGGAGCTGAGTGAGGGAA
>NW_015650485.1:0-1105 GCF_001515625.1 Sinocyclocheilus rhinocerous | reverse complement strand
AATCTGCCAATGGGGTAAGAAAAATAATCTTGTTTCAAACACAATGTAGATCGTGTTCATGTAATGTGGTTCAAATGTATTAATTTTAACAGGTGGTGTTGGAAACTTTTTGGAAATGTTTAGGTAGTTGCTGGTACATCAAAAGTCCAGACAGCTGATCAGTTCATGGTTGGTTTTAGCAGCGGCTGCATTTACATGCTCTTCCATCAGCAGGGATGCACATCAGTTTTTCAGTCTGGTTCTCAGGAGAGCATCTGCAGATTTGCTTCGGTGCTAACACTGCATATTAAATATAACTATAATAAACAAAATAATGAATAATATTAGTTTAGTTTACTTTTAATTTTTTTCCCCAAAAACCTGATAATCTAAAATAAATAAAAATATATAAATCTTTTATAGTATACAGTCATGGCAAAAAGTTTTGGCAGTGACATAAATGTTGTGTTTTACAAAGTTTGCTGCTTATGCTGTTGTGGTGTTCATTCACATTGTTTCTAGATTATTGTGTAGAGTGATCAGATGCATTTTAAATAATTGCTCAAATCTTCATTGACCAAAAAATTTACTTTTCACAAAAAAACAAAATTCAGTTTTTTGATCCTGACACAAAATGACCAGCTAACATTAATTGACTAATCATATCAGCAGCACATGTGAAAGTGTGAATGAGTACTAGTCAGGTGAAATCACTATCATACTAATTAGATTGTAAGAGCAGACTGATTGCTATAAAAGGAGGGAAGAAGCGCTTCCGATCATTGTGTTCTTGTTCGGGTTACCTCCAAAGAAACACGTGCAGCCATCATCGCTTTGCATCAAAAAGGCATCACATGCAAGGAAACTGCTACAAAGAATATTGCACCTGAAAGAACCATTTAGCGGATCATCAAGAACTTCAAGGAGAGAGGTTCGACTGCAGTGAAGAAGTCTTCAGGATGTCCCAGAGTGTCCAGGAAGCACCAGGACCGTCTCCTCTGAGGAGTCAGCTACAGAATCGTGTCTCCACCAGTGCAGAGCTTGATCAGGAATGGTAGCAGGTTGGTGTGAGAGCATCTGGACGCACAGTGAGGCCAAGACTTTTGGACAACGGCCTGGTGTCAAG
>NW_015650484.1:0-1297 GCF_001515625.1 Sinocyclocheilus rhinocerous | reverse complement strand
ATACTATTTAAACTGAACTGAGCTGGATGATGAGATCACTGAATTGCTGAGAACAAGATGGTGCCACAAATGGCAGCCAGGACGCTGAGCTCCGCGTCTCTCTATATGGCAGCAAGGACGCTGAGCTCCGCGATTCTTCTATTGTTTTTGTTTGTTTGTTCTGTGTTTTGTCACTCTTCTTCTATAAGTTTTACCAGAGACGAACTCCTTAACATTAAGCAGCACATCCCAGACAACATTTTTCCGGTTTTTGATTATTCGGACGTTTTGTTGGACATTCTAGTCGGAGGTACAGCGGTGTTGTTCAAACGCGCATACAGACGCAGAAGAGGGAAACGCGCCGGCGCCCTGGTGAAGCTCTGCGCGTGCGGCTTTCGGACTGCGCTCCCAAGCATTCATCTTGCGAATGTCCGTTCCCTTCCTAACAAAACGAATGAACTTCTCCTCCTCACCCGCACCAACAAGGATATTTCAAACTCTGCTGCACTGTGCTTCACTGAAACCTGGCTGAGTGAAGCCATTCCAGACAACGCGCTTCATCTGCCGGGCTACCAGCTGTTCAGAGCGGATCTGAACATCAACGAAAGTTGGTGTTCAGATGTAACAACGTTGAAAAAGGTATGCTGTCCTAACTTAGAGGCACTCATCATAAACTGTAAATTAGCTGGTTATTGTGAATGTGGGGAAAAAGAGGCACACTCATTTTGTTGTGAAGATCAAACTTTATTGTTCTCAATGGCTGTATTTAAGTTGTAATTTTTCTGTCCCAATCCCCCAAAATTTGCATACTTAATGCCGAACAAATAACTGAAATGGAGCAAAGGTACCCAGACTCTATTTTAATCATTCTTGGAGATTTTAACAAATCAAATCTCTCCCGTGAACTGCCAAAATACAAGCAGCACATTACGTGTCCCACCAGAGACAGCAATATATTGGATCACTGTTACACAGCAATAAAGGATGCATATCACTCTGTCCCAGGAGCAGCTTTGGGGCTCTCTGATCACTGTTTGGTTCATCTTATACCGACCTACAGGCAGAAACTGAAATCAGCTAAACCTGTTTTAAGGACTGTTAAAAGATGGACTAATGAAGCAGAGCGTGATTTACAAGCCTGTTTTGACCTCACTGATTGGAGTGTTTTTGAAGCTGTAGCCACCGATCTGGACGAGCTCACAGAGACTATAACTTCATATATCAGTTTCTGTGAAGATATGTGCATTCCAACCAGGACATTCTTATCATTTAGTAATGATAAACCGTGGTTTACTGGGAAACTCAAACAACTTCGTCA
>NW_015650483.1:0-542 GCF_001515625.1 Sinocyclocheilus rhinocerous | reverse complement strand
TGCTAGTATTTCCAAGCAGTTGATGTGGAAGCCTTTTTCTGCCTTCGACCAGTTGCCGAAGGTCGGTATGCCTTCGCACAGCACCCCCCAACCTGAGTTGGAGGCGTCTGTCGTGACAACTGTCCTTCTGTGAACCATCCCCATGGCCACGCCTTGTTCCATCCAGCGGGAGTTCTTCCAGGGGGTCAGGGCCGATACACAGGCCTGACTCACCCTGGTATGCAGGCGTCCGTGACGCCACTCATGGGATGGAACCCATGGTTTCAACCAGCGCTGAAGGAGACGCATAAGCAGCAGACCCAACTGTAGCACTGGAGATGCTGCTGCCATGAAGCCCAGCATCCTTTGAAACGCTTTGAGAGGGCGAGTGGTACCGATCTTGAAGGAGGTCGCCAGCCTCCGTATGGCCAGAGCTCGTTCCGGCGTGACAACAGCTTTCATTTGGGCTGAGTCGAAAATTGTTCCCAGGAAGACTGCTTTTGTGGTAAAAGCGGCCTGTGTCTGTGAGCGCAGCCATAGTGACACACACAAATTTGAAGCTG
>NW_015650482.1:0-1180 GCF_001515625.1 Sinocyclocheilus rhinocerous | reverse complement strand
GTGCACAGATTTGGCTGAAGTTGGAGATGAATCAGCGATAGAAATCCTAAGCAAACGCCTAGGAAACGTTGGAGCTCCTTGATGGTGGTAGGTTGAGGCCAATCTCTGACGGTTTGTATCTTCCTCTAGTCCATGTGAATGCCATGATGGTCGATAATAACTGAGGAACTGGATGGTTTCACGATGGAACTCACACTTCTCCAGTTTGAGGTACAGATGGTGCTCTCTCAACTTCTGAAGAACTGTTTCACATGGTGGCGATGTTCAGCCAGGTTCCTGGAGAAGATGAGGTCGTCGATGTACACAATCTGTACATCTGTGACATTTCATATTTTGGCTTTCATCACTTTTTATGTTTGTCCCCACCTCAAAAAAATTGAGGTGGGGACAAACATAAAAAGTTAATAGAGAAATTAGATTACCAACTAAATTTCAGCAACTTCCCCACCTCAAAAAAATTGAGGTGGGGAAGTTGCTGAAATTTAGTTGCTTTGACACGGAATGACCCTTGAGAGGTTTTGTTCATACAATTTAAGTCAACGGAAATCAAAAATTTACTAAATATCTTGTCTTTTAAGTGGCCTTTAATTTAAGGTGTGCCTAAAGCAAATGCTCATTTATTTTCTGTTTTGAAGATCCATGTAGGAGACAATATTTGGATTAGAGAAGAGGTGTGGAGGAAAATTACGTCAACCACAAAGGATTCTCTCTTCGTAAAAGAGATGGCTGTGGTATTGTGGGGGACAGCCACTTTACAAAGAAGAAATGTGTCAGGAAAGGAGTGTCCCACAAACAGAAATGTACAAAAGCCTCCCCTGACACCCTCCCAAGTTGCAAGTTTTGAGAGGTAATCTAATTTCTCTATTAATTCATGCATGCACTGTATGTAACCATTAACCACCACCAATTTTGTTAAAAACAGTTGAAAAATTGTTCATGCTCAAGATATTCTCATTCATATTCATCCATTTATACTCATTTATCAGTCAATAAAATATCTAGAACATAATTAAACACCTACATAATTTCATTGCTATGTCTGAAAAAAGCAAAATGTGCAACAAAGACATGATACTTGCCTTTTTAAGTAGTTTTACTAGTTGAAAATTTACACATTAATAATCTAAATTATATATCTTTCAAGTCTGTTTCAGTGACTGGCTGAAACAAAAGGAGCCTG
>NW_015650481.1:0-1351 GCF_001515625.1 Sinocyclocheilus rhinocerous | reverse complement strand
GTGTGAAATATAATGTTCTCAGTGCCACTGCGCTCAACAAGGCAGGCCAAACGACGTAACGGGCAACGCGTGATAACCTCCCCTTGCTGGGTTGCGTCGGAAGATGATGATCTTGTATCGACGATAGCCAGAGATTTGGCATTTCCAATTAATGTAGACCTGTTACATTCTTATTTTTATTAGGCCTATTATTATTATGAAGTTAGCCTACTTTTATTATTAATTTAAAATTACAATTAATTTGCCCCACAATATTACCGCATATTACAACTAATTTGCCCCACAATATTACCGCATAACTAATATGCTGCAAGGATAAAAAAAAGATTAGGCTATTTACTCCTCAATTACCATGTTGTAAAAAAGGTCTTCTAAAACAGGTCTATTATACAATGACTTATAGGCCTATAATTAAAATATTAACACTACATTCATCAGTAAGAATCAATTAAATAAAAAGCTTTAGCCCATTTCAAGCACCGACTTTCAAAAACAACCTGTTTATCACAAAAAAAAAAATTTTCACTATGTACGGCCACAAGAGAAATATTAAGGGAATACAGTTAGCCATATACCGTTATCAGCATATGTTTCTCTCTCACCTGCTCTGTTTGCAAAAAATATTATGCTGGATGACAGAGGAAGATGACAGACAATTCAGCTACTAAGACAGCTAATTTGAGCCAGTGTTTGTTTAAAGTAATATTCAAACGTTTCTTAATCATGTCTCCGCTGTCTTTAGCCTGACTTTGATTCAGATCCATGGATGCAGATTCTGCGAGGCTTAGACAGGGGCCAACAATTCTCTGGTGAGATCTGTGTGATAAATCTGGGTGGCATCTGCTGTGTAGAGGACACTTTGTTATTTAAGGCAGTTTGCAACCACTGAGGATCAGCTGTTGATCCAATTCAACTCTGACTCTGGTTTCTGTACTTTGAGAGGTTTTAGAAAAATATTATTTTTTACATTTATTTTATTTTATTTATTTAGTCATTTATCAGACGCTTTTATCCAAAGCGACTTACATATGAGGACAACAGAAGCAATCAATTGTAGTATTAAAACAACTAAAAACAGATCCGAAACTAAAAGCTAAAACTTTATAAATACTTATGCACATTTTAAAAATAAAGAAATTAAATAAAAATGACAAATGCATACAACAAAATGTAAAAACTTAACATTTAAATGAAAAACAAAAAAATAAAGCTAAAAACAATTCAAAATATTAAAGAACAAAAGGTATAAGAGTATAATAATGATTCTAACATGACACTAAATTTAAATTAATTTAAATTAAAAAACTTTAACATAACACTAAGCCAAACACCAAAAAAACAACGTACATGT
>NW_015650480.1:0-581 GCF_001515625.1 Sinocyclocheilus rhinocerous | reverse complement strand
TTCTGGATTACATATTTTGATTACACTTTAATAAATATTGCATTTTGATCCGCAGCTTTCATGCCTCTGTGCAGTTTGTGACTCTTAACATGTTTTCTAAGTGAACAGCAATGGCTGAATTTAAGTTTCAGAGGAGATGTACTCATTTATTTTATACCACAACACACTGTGCAGTTTGTGACTCTTAACATGTCTTCTAAGTAAAGAGCAATGGCTGAATTTAAGTTTCAGAAGGGATGTACTCATTTATTTTATACCACAACACTGAGCAGGACACGTCCCCATCAATTACACAGCAAATTCTCCCCCCACTAATTCATATTCTTCATGCTACTCTGCTGCACTCAATTACACGCCTATTGGCTTTTTGTTTAGATGACAAAACATCCAAAAAGTTACGTTTTTATGCTGGTCTGCCTCAACTGTCTAACAGCGGTTATCAAGTACAAAATGATTAAGATGACCAGTCAAAAAAGGGCAAATGTTTGATGCATGTTGCATTTTTTTAGTCCATGTAATAAGTGACCCAAACTCTGAGCACTTGCATGAGATGGAGTTTGTGTGGAGCAGAATTTACTGTG
>NW_015650479.1:0-2521 GCF_001515625.1 Sinocyclocheilus rhinocerous | reverse complement strand
AGAGCTATAGAGAGCAGAGCAGACGGCTCCTTATGCGTTCAAATCGCTCTTGCGGTACTTTGGTGTCATACAACGATCGGTGCGCAGCTTCAAGTCGAACAAACTTTGATCGTTCTCACCTTCTCACACACAACGCGCCACGATTGGTCGATTATGTACAATACCTGCATGTTATTGGTCAAACTACTTTGGATGTTTTAGGCAATATAAAAATCATGGCCAGGACGTGTCCCATTTAAATGGCACATATGGTCACCCTACTCATACTCCACTGACTATCTGTCTTCTCCATCCTCCTCTCTCATCTTTCTTTTTCCATTTCTGGTATCCTGATATTAGCTGCGGCATCTCTTGCCAACTACCTGATGGAGTGTGAAGTGTGGCATTTTGGGATAAACCACTCAGTGTCGTTAGGAGGAGCCCACATATCTAGTATCATTACATCTAAGAGCAGTTATTTTAGGGTACATGCGGTAACTGACAATTGAAAACACAACATCATACGAGAGTTGGGGTTTCTTCACTTGTCCAACTTTCCTCACTCCCTATGACACCCCTGCCTAATTGCCATTGCAGCATGAATAAATTGTGGTAATATAGTTTGACTGCTGCTGCTTTAAATGTATGCAGTTGTTGTTGAGATGGGATGATGCTAATAGCTCTTATATATGTTAACTGTTGAGGTTCATATACAATATGAAGGAACAATAATAGAGCTAATTACAGGAACTCTGTAAAAACCGTTTCATATACTAGACTGAAGTGTTGACAAATTAAAATGTCTCGTGTTGTAATTTGCAGTTGCCTTGATAATTTATTGGCTGAACAGGATATTATACATTTAGCGAACAAACAAATAAATCAAACAGGTTAAATAAAGAAGCGTTACCGAGGACAGTTATTAAGTTTTATAATGTTGACTGTGGTGTAGTGAAAAATTAGATAATTCTTTACCAAGTAAAAAAAAAAAAAAAAAATTTCACTATCTGCATTGATGTAAAGGTTGGATGCTTAAACTGGGTTGCTGTGTTTTCTTTGGCACTGAAATTGAACAGAAGCTCTTAGCATTAGACTTTGACACTGTGCCTGAATAAAATGGCTTTAATTTTTAATTGACTTCAAATTACAGCAAATCCTTTTACCCAGTCTAATTTCATGACATTCTAAAAATCACAGACTTACTGTGTGACTCCCATTGACTAATTTTAAATGTATTCATCAAATGAATAAGGACCGATTCATAACACTGGCACAAGCAATGCCTCTAGATAATTTCCATACAAGTAGACTTGACATGAAGAAAGCAGCTGAACTGACCAATGAATAAAACATCATAAAGATGAATTATTGAATAGCATACATCAGTGCTTGAAGGGTTACACAGGCTGAAGAATAGTTACTCAAACTTTGTTCACACAAAATAGAATGCATCATATGTCACGTGTTAAGATAGGGAAGGGCAAGGACTCAATTGCAGAGTGTAGATGTGCTTTTATTTAAAATTCAAAATCAAAACAAAAAGGCAACGAACTACCCTGTTGGGGGAAAACGCTTCCTGGCTGGTAGTGGCAGGACTAGAGCAACACAACACGGCAAAACAGGAACACTTAAAACAGGGATACAGTACATCCACAACAGGAAACAACAATCTGGCACAAACCAGAGCACACATGGAGAATAAATAGGAAAGGAAATTAGGAGGGTAACGAGGGAGAGCAGGTGGGGCAAAATGAACTAACAATAAGATAACAAGGGGACAGGGTCAAGACTTGACAGGAGAGCAGGTGACACATAGAAAGTGTGCCCGACTTGTAACTGTGCAGTCTGATCAGCGTCTGACTTGAAGCAATGCATAGCAATTAGAAATTTTGTCCGACTTGAGACGGTGCCGACACCACGTTACTGACGTATGCCATCAGAGTACCATAAAAGTGATTTGAGAGCAGTCTGCTGGTTCAGCAATTTTCCAAACTCACCGATGACAACGATCACATGTATTTCATGTTTATTCTGACACTTTCACTCCTACTAAATGTTCACAAATTATAACAGTAAAAACTTAATGGAACATTAATGTTATATTTTGTCATGTTTATCAAAATAAAACAATATAAATAATAGACCCCACATAATTGTTATTAAATAGTATAGACTTATGCATAACTTTATTCTCGTACATACAGCACTGTATTAAGCAGTAGGGGAGACCGTAACAGGGTGCAATTGTAACAAGGGGCAACTGTAACTAGGGCTGCAACAAACTATTATTTTGATAATCGATTAATCTAACGATTTTTACAATGATTAATCGACTAATTGTTGATTATTTCACCAATTAATCAGTATGATTTGTTCTATTATTGTTCTTTTACAATTAGTTAAAATACTGAGTTAAACATTCTAATAAATAAAACAAGGTAATCACTTCAGCTATGAAGTGAATGTCAGATGTCAAACAATTATATTACTATTGTACAATTACAATTAGGGATGCACCGATACCACTTTTTCCAGTACTCGC
>NW_015650478.1:0-1550 GCF_001515625.1 Sinocyclocheilus rhinocerous | reverse complement strand
TGGGGCCTGTAGCATGAAGCTGGTTTAGCTGGTTAGACAGGTAAGCTTCAGTTTAGTTTGTGTCAGCTCTGGGTTTTAGGTTCCATGAAAGTGGTTTGTCTTTTAGCGGTGTTCATCACCACAGTAGGAGGCTTGGCTTTTAGCTGCATTCATCGCTATATTAACTTATTCTCCACAGTTAACCTGCTCTGGGGCAGGTTATGTTCTGGTTTAGAGATCGCAAACTGAAATTTGACCAATCAGCTTTGAGCAAAGTGACACATCTCTGACACAAGCCACGCCCCCAGTTTCTCTTGCTCCAAATTAAAGGGCACTAAAACATTTTTAAATATAAAATCTTATGACTTTTAGAGATGATTATTTTTTATAATGATTCTATATTTATATAATTATTATACCATTAATTCATTACACAAACCAGTTTAGCTTAGTTTAATAATTAAGCATTTGTTTTAAATTAATATAAATATATAAAAATAATATGGAATACAAATAAGTTTTAGAAGCAATAGCTTTAAACATGATTACATATGAGTTTAGATTTTTGTTTTTTATACCTATACATATTATGAACTATATAAACTAACTTCAAAACTTTTACTTGCACTGATATGGCAAGATGTTTTCTTTAAGTTGTCCTCTTTCATGGATAGATCGTTTCATCTTGCTGTGTAGATGTGCTTAAATTCTTCATATTTTAAATCTTTTAATCTTTGTGAATTGCATTCATATTTTAAATCTTTTAATCTTTGGTAGTGAATTGCACTGATTTTCTCGCGAGAAGTGAATCACAGTTTCAAGGCGTGTGATTGGCTGTTCACGTTTAGGGGCAGTCGTGGCCTAATGGTTAGAGAGTCAACCCAGAGTTGGCACAAACTAAACTGAAGCTTACCTGGCTAGCCAGCTAAACCGCTTCATGTTACAGGCCCCAGGTGTTTTGTGTCTTATGATCGTGTTACTTGCCTGCTTATGTTTGAATCTACCTGTTGATATTATTAAATATTATTTTAGAACTTTAACTTCTTCATCATCTCTGCAACCATTTTGTGGCAGTACCATGGTAATACCATGTTTTTGGACACTACTGTTGTCACGATCCCTGCCTGTGTTTCCTGAGTTTGTGGTCATGGACTCTTATTGTGTAGTTCTGTGTCTTCATTGCTGCTTTGTTCACCTCATGTTTCCCTGCTGCTCTGTTCCCTTTGGTTTGTTGTCATGGACACTCATTGGACCACACCCATCTCCTTGTCAGTTTCCATGGTAACTCATTATTTGATTGGTTCAGCTCAGCATATATAGTCCTAGTGTGTCACTTGTTCAATGTCAGTTGTTTGATGTAATGCTCCTGTTCCTCAAGCTCTCCTTGTTTGTTTGCTGTTTTGTTTCATTGATTAAATTCCACATCTCTTTTATCCACATCTCTGTCTGCAACATTACAACCATGAACATAATAATCATGGTATTTTTTAAGATACCTTAGTGCAACGTACATACCTATATGCATCATTAGCATATAGCCCGCTAGTATCGCCAGCGTGGTTGCCGCTAAT
>NW_015650477.1:0-489 GCF_001515625.1 Sinocyclocheilus rhinocerous | reverse complement strand
AGACACAATACTAGAAGAGATAGCTCCAATCACAGAGGCATATTCCTTTTTGACACAATACTAGAAGAGATAGCTCCAATCACAGAGGCATATTCTTTTTGGGGGGGAAATTAAAATATGAAAAATTCATCATAAGTCATTAAATACCCCTGAGAATGCAACAACTGTCCTACCAAAATAATCCCTTTATCAAACCAGGTTTTCATAAATATACTCTTGTGTTTATACAGAATATTACAATTATTCCAGATATAATACTGGTGTGGAGAAAAATTGTGCTTGTATATTAACTTCCAAGCCAAAAGCACTTTCCTGTGAAAAGCTGACAATTTAACAGGCAGTTTTTCAATGTTGTAATCACACATCAACAAAAATGAGAGACCACCAAGTTGGTCAAAAACAGTAGTAGATACTGTATGCCACACAGAAGAAGGGTTTTTCAAGAAATACTTCAACCAGTTAATTTTGAAAGTGTTATTTAAGATAGAA
>NW_015650476.1:0-1193 GCF_001515625.1 Sinocyclocheilus rhinocerous | reverse complement strand
TGTAAGGCTTTTTCTAAATAGGGAAATTCATTTGGCTGTACTGCTCAGAAAACTTGCAAAATAGTAAAAACCAACATGACAAAGAATCGTGGTAAAATTGTGAATCGTGGTATTTCTGAAAAAACAAATCGTGATATATTTTTGTCATATCGCCCACCCCTACTTAACACACACACACACAAATATTTTCCTTTATACAGTTTATTTAATCCTTTCAAGACTTGAACAATAATCCCAGTGTATTTATGCTGCACATTTAACGTGCAAAATCTAATTTTTATGTAGAAAATGTATATAATGTACTCTAATTGTACCATTATTTTCCTATAGTCTAACTGACCAACAACTTCAGTGATTATGAGCACTTTGCACATTTATGAGCACAAAGCACTTTGCGACTTTTCTTACTTTATACACAAAAAAAGAGCAAAACTCCGACAAAATCTGATTTCTTGATGATTTGATATTTTATAATAGTGATTTTATAACTGTTATTTTATAATTTCAAAATATAAAGGGAAAAGTATAAATGAATGACTTATAAGCCAATTAGTGCTCCTCTGCTGCCATCTACAGGTTATAATGATGATTTGAATTTATTTATTTATTTTTTTTTACATAAGTGCTTCTTCACCACAGTATATTTTGGTCATCCCATTAAAAATAACATTCAAATTGGATCATTTTGGAGCTTTAAAGTGCTGGAAACATGTGTGAAATGCTTGAAAGTAGGGATACTCCGATCAGGATTTTTGCAGCCGATACTGAGTGCCGATTTCTTGTCATGGTGATCGGCCGATACGATACCGATTCTGATGCTTCAAGCTTTAGACGGTTTCATCGGGCGCACGCGCCTGGCCCGAAGTTAACTTCCGGTCTGTGTTTGTTTATCCGTCTGGCTATGGCGCCGGCTACAAACGCAAGAGTTAAAGTTAAGGTGGTGAGTAGACTGAAGTTGGGCTCAGGTGGTTGTGCTGTGGGATGTGTTTCCCATACATTTATTTATTTGTGGCGCTCGCCACAATATCAAAATTGACCCATTTTCCAAAAGGCTTCGTTGAATAAACATGAGCACGTACTGCACGTTTAAAAATCAAAACGAGGCGCGGGTGTTTTTATATCACTGTATTTATGAAGGAAGACTCTCGTTAGAAAATTTTCGATGTCATTTTCATTTCATCTTGCATGTAATG
>NW_015650475.1:0-1239 GCF_001515625.1 Sinocyclocheilus rhinocerous | reverse complement strand
AAAGTATGGTAAAAACTGGTCAAATGTACCAACAATCACATTTAATATACATACACTTTTTGATATACCATTAAAAACAAAACAAAAACAGGTAGCCCATCTGAATTAGGACATTTAGGATAATTAAAGAATAGCAGAGTCCACACCACAACTATAACGATAAAGACAAAGAGAAACGATATTGTTGGAATCACTTTCAAAACGATTTTTCTCCAGCTGATGATCGATAAAAAATTGAGAGCCAATCAGAATCCATCCTGCTGTAACGAGCTCGGGAATTTAAAGCGGCAGACGCGCGTGCACTTAGAATAAACAGACGATATCGTTCGCTGGTGTGGACGCTAATATCGTTATCTTTATAGTTATCGTTCTTGGTGTGAACGGGGCTTTAGGTTTAGTTTACATTTAGTGAATATAGCTTACTAATTTGGTTAGTTTTAGTTGCAGTAGTTCATGTAGTAGCAGTTTAACGGTTCACATTTTTAATAATAGTTTACATTTGGTAGTAGTTAGTAGTATATTGTAATTCATTTCGTAGTAGATCAGTTTGTTTACATTTATTATCTGTTCATTTAAATGTTTTGGTTCTGTTTAATGTGTAAATAAAATGTTTTTATTTCTTCATGTTTTAAATTTATAAATATATTTTGTATTAAAAAAGATGTCGATCTGATGTTTTCACACACGTATACATTTAAGTTACTTCAACAGTTAGTGTGTATAACTGTCTAACTGTGGAGCACATGCTAGCATTAGCATCAACATTCTCAGCCTTTCACACAAAAAAGGAGACAGAAGTTCTTGACTACATTTTGTAAATTTGTCAAAATTAAGGTATCATCATAGCTATTCTGTGTATTTTACCTTTGTATTTTACTCTCAGGATGGCAACAGAACATTGTGTAAACGTGCCATGCTGTAGTGTCCTTATCTGTGACTACTTTTCCAGTAAGCTACCAGGTTTCCACTCTGGACCTGTGTCTGAAACGTGCAAGTAGTTATCTCTGCAGAACTGTTTGTATGGGGGTGCATACAAGTTTTTCAACCTGGAGATTTGGTTTGGTCCTCACACTGCACATAGTTTGACCCATTAAATATAACTATAAAAAAAATAAATGAATAAGATTGATGATATTATTGAACTTTATTTTTGTTTTAAATAAAATAAACTAAATCATAAAGTGTGATAATACGATTATATTTAAAATTAAATGGGAGTAATAAATACAAATACAATTA
>NW_015650474.1:0-459 GCF_001515625.1 Sinocyclocheilus rhinocerous | reverse complement strand
TGCGGGCGCCATCTTCTGGCGAGATGCGGGAATTCATTCGGCGCTTGACTCTCACGGTGCATTATGGGCAATTTGGGCATTCTCTAGCCGTTGAGCGTGCACCAGTTGTACACTCGTTTTTGCAGTGCATTGTGGGATTGAATGAGTGCACTCGAGAACGTCCACTATGGTTTCGGACACCACTAAAAATGGCTGTTCCCTCAAATAGTGCCCTATTTAAGAGTATGGGGGTGATTTCGGACACAGCCAAGGACTTTTAACTGTCATCAAACTTCCTCTTCTTCTTCGTCTTTTTCTTCTTCTTCTTCTTCTTCTTCTTCTTCTTCTTGGCTTTTAACGGCGGCTGGCAACCAGCGTAATTAGGTGCATTACCGCCACCTTCTGCTCCTGAGTGTGAAACAGAGAGTTACATTCTACTTATTAAAGGGATAGTTCACCCAAAAATGAAAATTTGATGTT
>NW_015650473.1:0-503 GCF_001515625.1 Sinocyclocheilus rhinocerous | reverse complement strand
TGTATTTCAGATGTATCACATCACACAACCTCATCATCTGCAGAGTCAAATTTGTATCACATCCTACAACCTCATCATCTGCAGAGAAAAATCGCCACTTAATCACACCAAAATGATGGACTTAAAGACATCATATTGATTAGATTGTGATTGTTTCACTGAAACGTGGTCTTCATCACATTTGTTTTTTGTTCTTATTTTGTGTTTTACTTCTTTATGTATTTATTCATGTTCAATGTCAATTGTCATTTATTAATGTATTCAGCTAATAACTGTTGTTAAGAGCACAAACAATTTTGCATGTTAATAAAAACATAATTCACACAACATGCTGCTGTTGTGGTTATTGTTGTTGTTATTTTAATGTAAAACCCTAACCGAGGTTACACTCTAAGATGCCTCATTACTGATTTTCTGGAGCTCAGCCATCCATCTACACAGACTGTCAACACACTCTCGGTAAATTATTTCTTTCTTAAAATGTCTATAAATTATAACTTTCA
>NW_015650472.1:392-585 GCF_001515625.1 Sinocyclocheilus rhinocerous | reverse complement strand
AGGTGCATTATCGCCACCTTCAGTGTTGGAGTGTGGACCAAAGTTCACTTATTTCATAAAATAAACCCTTAATTCTCTTTATCAGTTCTATACTTTTGAGATAAAGAAATAAGCTCTCTAATCAGTGATTATATATACTTTTTTTTTTTGCTTTATTCCTTCCACTCCCACCTTTCTAAGTTCCTTCTTCATT
>NW_015650472.1:0-136 GCF_001515625.1 Sinocyclocheilus rhinocerous | reverse complement strand
CACATAGCACTATCAGGCGCAAGTGGGGCAGCTAGAAAAAGTTTTGGGGTCCTGAAATTCTGCGGTGAGCAAGAAAGAGAGATGTGCCATGTTTGTTTTCGCTTGTTTTGTTTATTAAAGATGAACCTGATCTTCA
>NW_015650471.1:377-543 GCF_001515625.1 Sinocyclocheilus rhinocerous | reverse complement strand
GATCTCTGGCTAATTTGGTTCTTCAAACAAATTTGCGTATTTGATCAAAATATCTGGATGAAGTTGTCTAAGATTACGGTGTGTTCTCGTGTTCCCCGAAAAGGGCAGATGTATCGATACTTGAAACCACGATCAGCAATGCAGCGATTGGCTGGCGGCAAGACAG
>NW_015650471.1:0-185 GCF_001515625.1 Sinocyclocheilus rhinocerous | reverse complement strand
ACACGATTTCCAATTATTTCTACCTATTCACGATTTCTGGTATTTGTACAGGCTTTACATTTTTATTTCAATGTCAATTAGCAATTCATTTAATTGTATCTTTGAAGCAGATTTATTATGTGACAGCATTAAAGTTTCTTAAGAGTCAAGATCAAGTTATCTGCATCTCCAAGCCGCTCATTATA
>NW_015650470.1:0-1433 GCF_001515625.1 Sinocyclocheilus rhinocerous | reverse complement strand
TTTCTTCCAGTTAGAAAAGACGCAGGAGCCCGGTGCAGCCTTATGACGTCACATCACCAGACCAAAATAAAGGTCCTGTTCGTGCGCTGCTGCATTTTATAATCACAATATAAAGATATAAGAATAATTAAAAGATGAATGTTTGGTGACATGCATATTTAGATACATTTTCTCCAGTGATGTACTGAAAATATTAACAACTACTACTGAAAGAAAAACAAAAGTGCATAGCAATTTACACATACAATTACAAAGAAATATGCCAGGTGCATTTAGAGTAATTCTTTGCTTAAATAAAAATTACAATTAAATGCATGTAGTGAATCACATCTAATATGTGAGATTTTATATATATATACACAGTATATACACAGTATATATATATATATATATATAATAAAAAATGTTTGACTAATAGGGGTGGTATACGAAACTTATATACCAAAAAGTGCAGTATTCCACTGTATTGCATAGATAGGTATAACTGAATAAGCCAAATACAAATTTTCATGATCTCACACACACACACTCTGGTCAGCTATCCTTGTGGGGACTCTCCATAGGCGTAATGGTTTTTCTACTGTACAGACCGTATATTCTATTGCCCTACACCAACCCTACCCCTAAACCTACCCCTCACAGGAAACTTTGTGCATTTTTAGATTTTCAATGTATTTTTACAGTACAATTGTAATTATTGATTTACAGTACTTTTGTAAATTTACAGTCTTACTGGCAAACAAAATTGCCAGTAAGTTACAGTAAATTTTACAGCAATTGTTTACAGTGTAGATAGATATAACATTTGAGTAGGCTACTGAATAAGCCAAATTCAAGTCTTCATGATCTCACACACAACTTGTTTACTGTACAAACACAAAATTTTACTGTTTGCATTTGTAGTACAACCCTCTTTCCTTAGCTCAAGTATGCAAACCTCTTTGCCACATGCACTGGAATATGCATTACGTTGAAAGTTAAATTTTCAAATGAAAATTGCAACATGATCGTTTAATAAAGTATGCGTTCATATGTGCTTCATTTTCGCTGGAGGAAACAGCTGTGGTGTGATTAAGGGTGAACGCAGTGAAAACTTAGGCTACAGTAGATGGAGAACCAATTACTGCTCCCCCGTGATATTTTGTAAACTGGATTTATGACAAAGAACTGCACAGATGCAGATATCGCAAATTATCCTCAAATGATTAATGTTAACAACATCAGCATTGGTGACTATGAGTATAGTATGTATTAGCGAGTAGATTTCAGTTTCTGCACAGTCTAATCTAATTGTCATACTCTTCGAATTTCATATTAAGAAATTCTTTTAACACAAAAAGCAAAATATGCTCCCTTCAAACTGATTTTCTTTAAAATACAAATCTTGAGTTATCCCAGGCTATCTGTAATCAGAAGCACATTTATAACTGGAA
>NW_015650469.1:0-1237 GCF_001515625.1 Sinocyclocheilus rhinocerous | reverse complement strand
TCAATTCCTTTGATTTTTGGTCCAGGGACTGGCGGCAGGAAAATCACCATTAACCTACAACAGGCCACAGTGAAGTTAAAGCTTTATTCTTAATAACTATGTGATAAGTATATACAGGTGCATCTCAAAAAATTTAAATATTGTGAAAAAGTTCTTTTTTTTTCTAACTTATTTCAAAAAGTGAAACTTTCATATATTCTAGATTCATTACATGTAAAGTAAAACATTTCAAAAGTTTTTTTGTTTTAATTTTGATGATTAGAGCTTACAGCTCATGAAAGTCAAAAATCCACTAGTATCTCAAAATATTAGAATATTTCAAAAGATCAATCAAAAAAAAAAAGGATTTGCAAAACAGAAAAGTTCAAGTTCTTTAAAGTATGTTCATTTATGCACTCAATACTTGGTCGGGGCTCCTTTAGCACAAACTCCAGCATCAGTGAGGTGTGGCATGAAGCGATCAGCCTGTGGCACTGCTGAGGCACTGTTGAGCCTTCATCTCGTCTGTATTGTTGGATCGTCTGTTTCTCATCTTTCTCTTGAAAATATCCCAAAGATTCCATATGGGCTTCAGGTCAGCACAGTAATATCATGGTCAGCAAACCACTTGGAAGTGGTTTTGTCACTGTGGGCAGGTGGTAAGTCCTGCTGGAAAAGGAAATCATCATCTCCATAAAGCTTGTCAGCAGATGAAAACATAAAGTGCTCCAAAATCTCCTGGTAGACAGCTGCATTGACTTTAGACTTGATAAAACACAATAGACCAACACCAGCAGACGTCACAGCACCCCAAATCATCGCTGACTTCGGAAACTTCACACTGGACTTCAAGCAGCTTGGATTCTGTGCCTCTCCAGTCTGCCTCCAGACTCCAGACCTTGATTTCCAAATGAAATGCAAAATTTACTTTTATCTGAAAAGAGGACTTTAGACCACTGAGCAACAGTCCAGTTCTTTTTCTCCTTAGCCCAGGTAAGATGCTTCTGACGTTGTTTCTGTTTCAGAAGTGGCTTGGTAGCCCTTTTCCTGAAGACGTCTGAGCGACTGACTCTTGATGCACTGACTCCAGCTTCAGTCCACTCCTTGTGAAGCTCTCCCAAGTGTTTGAATCGGCTTTGCTTGACAGTATTCTCAAGCTTGCGGTCATCCCTGTTGCTTGGGCACCTTTTCCTACCCAATTTCTTCCTTCCAATCAACTTTGCATTTAATATGCTTTGATACAGCACTCTGTGAACAG
>NW_015650468.1:645-818 GCF_001515625.1 Sinocyclocheilus rhinocerous | reverse complement strand
GTATACGCCGTATACCTGCGTATACCCTCCACTACACCACTGGGCCTATCATTTAAAGGAATAGTTCAGCCAAATATGAAAATGGGCTAAAAATCTGCTTATCCTCAGGCCATCTAATATGTAGATGAGTTTGTCTCTTCATCAGATTTGGAGAAATGTAGCATTGCATCAGT
>NW_015650468.1:316-605 GCF_001515625.1 Sinocyclocheilus rhinocerous | reverse complement strand
TGCTCTGCAGTGAATGGGTGCCGTCAGAATGAGAGTCCAAACAGCTGATAAAAACATCACAATAATCCACAGCACTCCAGTCCATCAGTTAACATCTGGAGAAGACAAAAGCTGAAACAAATCCAGCATTAAGGCATTTTTAACTTCAAACCGTTGCTTCCTGCTAAAATAGGAGTCCATAATCCATAATAACGCTTCCTCCAGTGAAAAAGTGGTCTGGTCTGAATCAGGAGAGACATCTGCACAGATCAAGCACTGTTTAAACAGCTCTAAACAACATATGTGACCC
>NW_015650468.1:0-183 GCF_001515625.1 Sinocyclocheilus rhinocerous | reverse complement strand
TTCTTTTATGCCAAAAATCATTAGGATATTAAGTAAAGATCATGTTCCATGAAGATATTTTGTAAATTTCCTACCGTAAATATATCAAAACTTCATTTTTGATTAGTAATATGCATTGCTAAGAAGATAATTTAATAGAATAGTTGTATCTCGGCCAAATATTGTCCTATACTAACAAACCAT
>NW_015650467.1:603-2473 GCF_001515625.1 Sinocyclocheilus rhinocerous | reverse complement strand
TTAGCTGAATGCTATGAATGAAAATCAACAGGCTAAAGAACACTTGCACAAGGATGTGTGTGCAGCAGAAAACAGCCCTTCAACCATTCAACCAGTGTAGTTTGTAATAATATCAAAGGTGGATTCCAGGCACATTTTCGGTAGGACAAAAAAATAAAATAAAAAAAGCATTTTATTTAACATGTTAACCCAAAAAAAAGAGCATTTTATTTAACATGTTAACCCATACCTAGGCTTCCAAAATCTATTCCAATTCTGGAATAGGATGCTTAAGGTCAGGAATCGTCTAGTTGTTATAAAATAAAAATTTAGATTCCTCTTATCGATTCCTTTCTGCGCATTTTAATATGACTTTAAACCATTCAAGCACAAAGAAGACTCGTGCTCTGTTTTCTGTACTGCACACATAGGGACATAGCCATCATTTCAGAAATGAGGGGGAGAGAAGCGTAAAAAAAAACAAAGAACTTGACTTTTGTCTAATTTACAGGCTTTATTTTCTCTTATGTATTTTAATTGGATAAGAAATCAAATACACTGCTGGATGATAACCAATAATTTGTATTCTATAATATTTTTTCTGTAATTTCCTAATGACAATTTTAAAATTGGTTTATACAAACACATTTCTGTAATTTCCTAATGACAATTTTAAAATTGGTTTATACAAACACATAAGAATAGTTTCTATACTGTAATAAATGTTATGTCAATTAGCACTGGATTATTCATATACTATATTTATTACCTCGAAACAACCTGAAATTTCAGGACTTGACCTGAACTTTTTTTTGCTACAGCAATAGCGGGATGCCTTTGTCCATATTAGGGATTTCCTGCATGTCATAAGTTGTTACTTCTACTGGGCCATTTTGGGCTTTCTGCGCGAGAGCACCCTCCGGCTGTGAGTATGAATGAAACACACTGCATAAGAGTGTCAAGCACTCCGTAATGTCCAGTCTCGTTTTGGATATTAATAAATCTTGTTTATACACCCATGTGCTCACACATCCATTAACTGCACTGTTAAAAAGGTCATTCAACTGAACTATGTGCATGTATTTTAGACACTCACATTGTACTTGCTCCATCCATGCAATAACTGCGTCCTTCTATCAACCGAGTTACTATTTGCTTATACTGCCATGTAATAGACGGTATGACCCATTTCAGGAGCTGACAAAATTCAGATTTAAAATCAGAGCATAGCCCACATTCACTAAAATGCTAATGATGCGGATTCAAAACGACAATGCCGGTGATTGAGTCAAAGCCAAGCGCGGTTTGAAGGCCCGCCCCCACAGCTGAACTGGAAGTGAAGGCCCGCCCCCGCAGCTGAACTGGAAGTTTTGATTGGTTTTGCACCCTAGTCAGATCTGTCTGTTATTGGCTGAAGCACAGGGCTCCACCTCCAAAAGTTTGAAAAGTGCCCATCAAACGCCAGCTCGCTCAGTTTCTCCATCGGCGCCTCCTTTGTCTATTTTTTTTTTTTTGTACTTTGTGAAAAATAAATGTAGCTAAGTTGAATACTTTAGTTTTATTCTACTCAAGTAAAAGCACCACAATTTAATTATAGTCAAGGAAGTAGAAAAAGTGTAAAAATGTACTCAAGTACTGTAACAAAAGTATTTGTAATTAGTTACTTTCCACCTCTAGTATTAGGCCCACACAGACAATGAGTGTACTGCAGCTTACAGAGAGCCTCATCAGCTCATGACAGAACCGTCAAACTGTAGGACAGACGCACTAAGAAACAGGTATTTTTATTCTTGCTTTTGGCCCGGTCAAGCTGCTGGAAGTGATCCCATGAATTTGTTTGTGCTGATACGTAATCTTTTCCATCAGTTGTAATGTTGCATTGTGCACATTT
>NW_015650467.1:0-451 GCF_001515625.1 Sinocyclocheilus rhinocerous | reverse complement strand
TTTAAGGACATGCTTTTGCTTTTTTATTTTGCTTTTTTTTTATTTTTTTAATGGTCTGCAAGCTCACATGGGGAAAAGCAGATGTCCACTGAATGTGCTGTGATGATGTTCTCCATCGTCGAAAATCCATTGTCCAGGATAGAGATTCACCTTCATTTGATCCCCTTCTTCTAGCAGCAGAGAGACTCCATTTGAAGAGCTGATAAAACCGCTTGCTTGGTGTCCATGTGTAGAAATGATGTGCTGGTCGTTTTTAAACAGGCCTGCAGTAACAGCTCTCTTTGGACTTCCAAAGGCCTTGGAGAAGACCCTGAAAGCATACGCTCCCCTCACAGGTGCTGTAAAGATTCCTGTAACAGACAGTGGTTAATTAGATGCATTCAAATGAGAGCATTATAGAAAACAACCACAGATACATTCACACTATATGAATAGATTCACCTGTGTTTGG
>NW_015650466.1:0-502 GCF_001515625.1 Sinocyclocheilus rhinocerous | reverse complement strand
TTTTTATTAAATTCACATTAAATACAAAGTCAGTTGTATTAAAAAATATTGTATGGCATGCTGGAGAAAATGCGGAAATGTATCGGCTGGCCATTTTCACATCTTCTGGGACTGTAATATAATTCGTACTTACTTCACATCTTCTGGGACTGTAATATCATTCATACTTACTGGCAGGATTTGAATAGAGAGATAAATGCAATAATAGGATTGAATCTTGAATGTGACTTTAGAACAATGTACCTGGGACTGTCCTCTTCAAAAATAACAAAGGATATATACCTCTTTAATATATTATTAGCAACCAGTAAGAAGGCCATTACAAGGAAATGGCTTAAGGAAGATCCCCCATCTGTATGTGAATGGCAAGAAATTGTACATGATGTCTACAGTATGGAAGTGCTGACCCTTTCCTTAAGACAACAATCTACTAAAATCTCATCATACTGGGGGAGGAGGTTGAGAAGAAAAGAAAAGATTTAGTAGATGACCTATGTGTTTT
>NW_015650465.1:0-514 GCF_001515625.1 Sinocyclocheilus rhinocerous | reverse complement strand
AGCACGCTGAGGTGGCGTTTGTGGATGAGTCATGTTCTCATTGCGAGAAGATGTTCATCTCGGAGTCGCGGGCCAAGCTCCTTTTCCCCAAAGGTTCTCGTCATGGCGGCAGTCAGGCGGGGGCTACTTCAGGCAGTAGCACGGGCGGTCTGAGGGTAACAGTGGTGGCAAACCCTCCAGGGAACCAATCCTCGGGGGACCATCGCTCCTTTTGCACTCCGCAACCAGTTGAGCTGCTAATGGAACATGCTGGGCCCTCTACAAGGTGCATACCAGCCGTATCCTTTGGCGCTCCTCCCAACGACCAGATGTCAATTGCTGCATCGGAGGGTGAGCCAGAGTTTTCTGGAGAGGAAGATTCGGCTGCGCTGCTCTGTAGCAATGCCTGAATCGGATCCAGAAATAACGGCTATGCTTTCCCGGGCCGCCGTGGGGGTAGGGCTCTTGTGGAGACTTCCACCGTGTGGAACTCAAAACTCTGGCCATTTGATAATACCTAGAATATCAAAATCAA
>NW_015650464.1:0-5178 GCF_001515625.1 Sinocyclocheilus rhinocerous | reverse complement strand
TTAAGGAGTCTTTTCTGTTTAAAACTCTTTCCACACTGAAGACATTCACTGAAGACATTCCCATTTTTGGCCCGTCTGTTTACATTCAATTTAGACACGACTGGTAGCCGATATATGTGGTTACATAATACCCAAAATGAATGATTGTGAGTGATCGCTTTATAGGCACATGGTAGACCCTCGGGTTTTGAATGGCCGTGCTATTAAATTATTTATATAATTCACGTCGAGTGGCCATTGAGCTATTATTTGCCAGCATGGACAACGGCTGTCATGGATGTTTTGCAGCTCAAAATCTGACTGAACGGATAAATAACGGAGAATGACGGTAATTTTCATTTGGTATGCTATTTTATACAGCTCGTTAGAGGTAGAATTCTTTAGTGAAATAAAGTAGCGCCAAGACGATATTTATTTAAATGAATTCGAATGAATTAACGAGAGAGAGAGAGAGAGAGCGAGTGTGAAGCTTGCAAACAAGTGAAAGTTATCACCTCATTGCTAAGAAAAATAGCTTGTAGCTTTTAGTAGCGAAGCTGTTGTATTAATAAAATTCACGGGACAGGGGTTGAAAACCAGCTCCTGAATAAGCAATTTTTAAAAAAGTTTCCATCTCTATAAAATGCGAGCGCATACAGCTCACCGGCATTAAAACGCTATCTTTATGGGCAAACGCCGGCATTAAAACGCTGTCTTTTTTATGGTCAAACGTGTCGCCCTCACATTGGGAGTTCTGCGGGGAATCGGATATGTGTGTTTAGACGCAGGTCGGATGTCCAGATATCGAATATGTATCCGATTAAAATCCACATTTTGAAGTGGCTCAGATCGGATGCGAAAAAATCGGATCTTGTGTGGATTTTTGTGTTTACACGCATGCATCAAATTCCGATCTGTGTCAGATGTATGCAAAAATTTTGATTTTTTCTGCCAGTGTAAATGCAGCCTAAGGTTTGTAGTTTGTGGTTTTTTAGCTTTTTTTGGTGACCAAGTCTTTTTAGTCTGTGAAATTGTTTTTTCTTCAGTTTTGAAATCATGATGTTTCTCATTTTGATCTTTCTCTTCTGTTTGATTCGGTTCTTGACTTTCCTCTTTCACCGGCATCAGGTCTGAGGTAAAAAGAGACAAATACAAGTTTAATGGCACAAAGCAACAGACATCCAAACATTTAGACTAGTGCTGTCAATCGATTAAATAAAACGAATTAATTGCACATTTTCAGTAATTAATTGCATATTACTATAATATATTATCATAATTTCACACTGAATCTCAAAATTAATGTAGAAACAACATAAAGATTGTATATTTGAAAAATTGTTCAGTGGCATCTTATTAGCAAGTAGCCTATTATTAATGAAGGTTAGTATGACTAGCTATGTTTCCATCCACCTATTTTTATGCACATTTTGGGATATCGCATAAAAAATGCTGGATGAAAACGTCAAGATGCACATAAATTCTAAAAATGCATATAAAAAAACGTCTAGGTTACGTATGTAACCCTCGTTCCCTGAAGGAGGGAACGGAGACGTTACGTCAGAACTGACTGACGAATGGGGTCTCACCCGAGAGCCCAATCACCTCGAGTGGTAACAGATCGAGAAAACTATGATGGAAACACTTTTACCAAATAAATTCCTTAATGCACATCAAAAAAGACATGTGACTTTGCAATGGGACAGCATAACTGGACCAACCAACAGACCGATCTCATTGCACAGCATCTGATTGCTAGTTTTGTCATTCTAAAATGCTTGAGCAAGGTCTCCTCAAAGTGTTCATTATAATTAACTCCCAGAACTGCGTTCCCAAACAACTATAACAATCGCCTACTGTGCTTAAAGATTACGAGGTAACTCGGTCATTTAAAAGATTTAACTTTTATTTATTTGTATATTTTTTAATCAATTTCTAAAAAGAAAACGAGTAGACCTAATAGAGTGTCGATGGAAGAGAATTATTAAGAAACAATCTAGTATCTGATATAAACTAGGATAATATAACGTAAACGACTCGAATGAAGAGGATGGGTTAAAGCAATATTTTATTAAATCAAGCAAATTCACAGAAATATTGTCCTCTAACATGACAGCAAAAACTAGGAAACAAAGCGCAAGGCCTAACAATTACGATTAGATGGGAAAATACTACAAGAGTGGCGAAACATAAAATTTCAAAGTGTTATATTCATTTATGAACACTGTTACAGAATTTGTCTTAGTGACATTCAATGGAATATTTTATTAAAAGATAATGCAGAGGACTGTTTGAGTAACGCTCTCGTCTTTGTTACATTTACTGTCAAGATTTCGCAGCTTACACACATCCATCTACCGGAAACCTGTAGCTCTATCATAAATATAAGCTTCATGCCTGACACTTTTGTAACCGACTAAAACTAATATTTAAGCTAAACAAACATTTACAATTGTGAAAAAGTAAGAGAATTAAGAGATGTTAAAAGCTGCTGACCTCATGATTTCTTAAAGCCAGACATGACAACGCTCAGTTACAGTCGTACCTGTTTCCTGGAACAAAACTAAAAGGCGGGTTCCTAAAACACTACGACTGAATAAAATTGCCTGAATCATCGCTTTTGCTTAAAACAACTGATTTATTAAAGTTGTGTTTAGAGACACGTACAAAGAAAATAGTTTTTCCTCACCATCTTCAACTTTAAGTGTTTTAAATGTACAGAGAAATAGTAAGATTGAGGCCTTGTGTCTCGCGGCATCTTCGTAGACAGACCAGAAATGAACACATAGTATTATTTCAATTAATAACGTGTTAACAAACAATGGTTCTTTGTGTGATTTCATAAGAAAAGCATCTAAATTGTAAACAAACTATTATATTTTATATTAAAAACTTAATAAAAAATTGTTTAGTGAAACACAGTTGTGTAAGACACGAACCAAAACATTGCATTAATGTGTTATCAGTCCATTTACACATTTTTTGTGTACTATAAATTTTAAGAGTGTATGGTTTATCGTACATGCAGATTATATTTTAAAGTTGTTAAGCTAAATCAACGAGTTTATTAGTATGCTTTATTCTTTCTATAGACGTATACTTTATACATGTAGAACATATCCGCGTTTTTTATGTGTAGGCTAGTCAAAATTGGTCAGTCGTGACTCGTATCCAACATGAAGGATCAATGCATAAAAATGCGACCAGAAACATCATTTAACTAAAATGAACGAAAGACAATAATCAGCAATACGCGTTCACACAGATAACGTTATTTGAATGTTTCATTGATATAACATGACAGTGAGTTGTTAGAAAAGAAATGTATACTGACATCATTGCGTGATGACTAAAGGAACCGACGAATCGGTTCTTTAATGCGGTTCATTGATCCAAACTCCCCTGAAAGAATTGATTCGCGAAAATTAATCGGACTTTGCATCGATAACATCACTAAATTGTAACAGATACGGACCGTATACTTCACAAATAGTGCGGAGATATGAGTCTTTTTATATAGGGTATCTGAGCAGGCATATATTTAGAAGTCCAACGTTTTAGACCGCTACCATGTATGAGTATTGTGGGGTATTGCCCCCGGTGGCCATGTCTGAAGTCTGAGGTTTATGCTGGGATTTGTAGTTCCCTGACCTAGACGTCTGTAGCGTTTGAATGCGTTATTAGTTACACGTGTTAAATTGAACATCTTTGTAAAAAATTTATAAATTGTTAACATATTTAGACTAAACAGTTATATTCAAGAATACGATATACCTATGATAAAACAGACTTGACATGTATATGTTGTAACGGATCAGCCGTTGTTGTGTTATTTCGTGAAATAGCATTAGGATTTGGTTGAGTGTTCTTGAAATCAAACAATTGTCTTTGTCTTACTGAATATTCAGTCTGTCCCATCTGGTATCTGAATATTCAGTCTGTCTTCATCATGAAATAATGAAACCATCATTACCCCATTCTGGAGAATGTGTGTTGTGTTAGACAGGGTGCTTCATGACCCAAAGGGGTATGTTTGACAGATGAGTTTTGAGTCTGGATTTAAATGGGGCTAATGTTTTAGCACATCTGATCTCTTCTGGAAACTGATTCCAACTGAGGGTGACATAATAGCTAAAAGCGGACTCCCCTTGTTTTGAGTGAACCCTTGGTGTTTCTAACTGACATGATCCTAATGATCTGAGTGGTCTATTAGGTTTATATTCAATGAGCATATCCGCAATTTATTTAGGTCCTAGACCATTGAGTGATTTATAAACGAGTAAAAGTACTTTAAAATCAATCCTAAATATAACTGCAAGCCAGTGTAAGGACCTGAGGACTGGTGTGATATGCTCAGATTTTCTAGTTCTAGTCAGAATCCTGGCAGCAGCGTTCTGGATGAGCTGCAGCTGTCTAATGGTCTTCTTAGGAAGGCCGGTGAGGAGACCATTACAATAATCCACCCTGCTAGTGATAAAGGCATGAACAAGTTTCTCCAAGGCTTGACTGGAAACAAAACATCTAATTCTTGCAATGTTTTTGAGATGATAGTATGCTGATTTAGTTACCGCTTTGACTACTGAAACTAAGGTCTGACTCCAGAATCACACCAAGATTCTTGACTTGATTTTTTGTCGTTTGACACCTAGAGTCAAGGTTTGCATTCGCCTTGAGAAATTCATCTTTGTTTCCAAATGCATTTACTTCAGTTTTCTCCTTGTTTAACTGAAGAAAGTTTTAGCACATCCAAACTGTTAATTTCATCAATGCATCGGCAGAGGGAGCCAATGGGGCTGTAGTCATTTGGTGATAAGGCTAGGTAAACCTGGGGCTGTAGTCATTTGGAGATAAGGCTAGGTAAATCTGGGTATCATCTGCATAGCTGTGATAGGTGATTTGGTTCTTTCTCATTATTTGACTTAGTGGGAGCATATACAGGCTAAATAACAAGAGCGGTGCAAGAATTGAGCCTTGTGGGGCTCCGCATGACGCATGTCATGGACGTCCACTTAGACTTATGCTCTCCTATAATCCCATAATAACCTCTCCCTTCTAAGTATGACCTGAACCATTTGAGTACCTCCCAGAAAGCCCAACCCCGTTTTCCAGTCTCTCTAGAAATATGTTATGATCGACCATGTCAAACGCATCACTGATCTAGTAGTACCAGCACTTATATTTTGCCAGAATCAGAATTTA
>NW_015650463.1:0-3026 GCF_001515625.1 Sinocyclocheilus rhinocerous | reverse complement strand
TGTACAAAAAATAAAATATAATTTATATTGATATTCAATGGTATATAAAAATAAAATTTAATTAAATTTTATATTGATATTCAGTGGTATACAAATACAAAAAATAAAATAAAATTTATATTGATATTCAGTGGTATACAAAAAAATGTAATAAAATTTATATTGATGTTCAGTGGTATACAAAAATCTAATTAAATAAAATGTTATATTGATATTCAGTGGTATACAAATAAAATAAAATGTTATATTGATATTCAGTGGTATACAAATAAAATAAAATGTTATATTGATATTCAGTGGTATACAAATAAAATAAAATTTATATTAATATTCAGTGGTATACAAAAAATAAAATAAAATTTATGTTGATATTCAGTGGTATACAAAAAATAAAATAAAATTTTATATTGATATTCAGTGGTATACAAATAAAATAAAATTTATATTGATATTCAATGGTATACAAAAATTAAATTAAATTTTATATTGATATTCAGTGGTATACAAATAAAATCAAATGTATATTGATATTCAGTGGTATACAAAAAATTAAATAAAATTTATATTGATATTCAGTGGTATACAAAAATAAAATTAAATTAAATTTTATATTGATATTCAGTGGTGTACAAATAAAATAAAATGTATGTTGATATTCAGTGGTATACAAAAAAATAAAATAAAATTTATATTGATTTTCAATGGTATACAAAAATAAAATAAAATAAAATTGTATATTGATATTCAGTGGTATACAAAAAAATTTAATAAAATTTATATTGATGTTCAGTGGTATACAAAAATCAAATTAAATAAAATTTTATATTGATATTCAGTGGTATACAAATAAAATAAAATGTATATTGATATTCAGTGGTATACAAAAATAAACTAAAATTTAAATTGATATCCAGTGGTATTAAAAAAAATTATATTGATATCCAGTGGGATACAAAATAAAATAAAACCATTTATACTGAAACTCAGGGTATGCAGAATTTGTCCAGTACGAGAGATCTTACTGTGTGCAGCAGTATTTGCACCGCTGGTGAATCTGTGCTCTATCTGAATGCTCAGGGCCAGTCAAGTGTTTATTGAACCGGTAAATTGTGTTGTTCTTCAGATAAAAACTCAAATAAGTCCTTTCTTGTCGCCATTATATAGTCTCTCAAACAGGTTAAAGAATCATGACTTTATGGGCATCGATGGTTCCATGGAATCTGTAAAGGTTCTTTACACTACAGAAGTGTCTCTCGTTTACAGCCGCTGCTGTCGTTCATCTCAGGCGATCTGATTGTGAGCGGTCGTCTGAAGTGTGTCTCTGTGAGCGTTTGGGTTTGGGTTTGTAGGGATGCAGTCTGAGCTGCTCTCTCACTTTTTCTTCTTTACACACTGATTCATGAAGCAGCTCATGGTCTTTCCATCCTGTAAGAAAATGCTCATTCGACCGCATCTGTCCATCCATCTCTTTCTCTTCAAGGACTTTTACGCCGTGTTAAAGGAAACAGAAAGATTTATTTTAGTAGGTTTTATTAGAACAGAATGTATAGTACGATTATCAACCTTCCATATTATATATACACAAACGAAGGAATAAAAAAACATTTAAAAGGGGGAAAAATTAAATAAAATAATATAAAATAAATAATAAAATATGCTGAAATTCAGGGGTATACAAAAATGAAATAAATCAAATCTAAAATAAAATAAACCTAAGTAGACAAGAAAAGAAATGTTATATTGAAATTCAGTGGTATATATAAATACAAAAATGTAATATAAAAGAAAAGTAAAATAATAATAATAATCAAAATGTGTGTGTGTGTGTGTGTGTGTGTAAAGTAAAATTAAATTTTACACTGAAATTCAGTGGTAATACAAAAATAAAATATAAAATGAAAACGAAAAACTAAGTTAAATAAAATAAAATAAAATATACTGAAATACATGGGCATGCAAAAATAAACAAATAAATGAAATATAAAATGAAATAAGTGAAAAAAATAATATAAAATCAAATGTTATACTGAAATTCAGTTGTACATAAAATAAAATGCAAAAATGAAATAAAACTAAGTAAAATGAAATTAAACTAAATAAAATCATTTTGAAATTCAGTATAATAAATAAATAATTGAATGCATGAATGAGTCAGTCAGTCAAACTCATAATGCAGATCCTGTTGAATTGTGCAATCCAAAATCACCTCAGAATAACAATATCCAAAAGAGCTTATATTTAAGAGGGTTTTTCTGCTTTGTGGAAAGTGATAAACTGACTGAAATCCGTCCAGGGTCCAGGGAAAGTCTTGCAGTGGGTTAGTTATCAGTCTGAAGCGGCTGGTTGTGTTCACTCGCTGCTGGGTTTCCTCTCTGTTCGGCTTCACTAATCTGAGAACATGAGGATTTATTTCATGTATAATTCATGCTTTTGCATCTCTGGGCTTCAGGCTCACATGAACTTACAGTCCTGAGATCCTGAAGCACATGTTAGGTTACATACAGTACCAGCTCATCCATAAAATATAAACATATGTTTGCACTGGACTCTGATTCTTCTGCTTATGAATGTTATTCCTGTCGCTGCGGCCGTATCAAGAGTCTGTAAACTCCTTCATTAATGTCAGTCTGTTTCTCTCTCAGAGTCTTTTATGTATTGATTTTATTGTCTCTCCCAGTTTTTCAATCTTAAAATATGAAAATCCATATTTTATTTTATTAATTTTTTTATTATTATTACTTTTTTTGCAGTAAGAAAGTAGGAAATGTTGTTTTTGTAACAGCAAATAAATATTTGTTAACAAATATAGTATTGTTTTTGTTGAGTATTTTTGTTTAGTATGTTGTTTGAGACCAGAAATATACGTATAATGCCTGAAAGAATCGTTAAGTAACTGGAATCATTAAATAATTTTTTTTATTTGAATAGTCAAAACATGAATCATTTAAAATTTATTTTGTGAAAATTACTTGTAATTAAATACAAGTATCTATCTATCTATCTATCTATCTATCTATCTATCTATC
>NW_015650462.1:0-2805 GCF_001515625.1 Sinocyclocheilus rhinocerous | reverse complement strand
ACCTGAGGGAGTTTGCACTGCTGAGTGAGGGTGCAGGAGTAGGGTATCTCTCCCACTGTGTTTCCTTTTGCAGCTTATAAGAGTACCTGAGTTCTCTTCCTGGTTTACTCATTAGCAATATCAGCAATACATCACTTAATGAAATATGTTTTTACTGTAAATATGCTTTTAATCTGTATAATTTGTTAATTCTGTATTGTTGTACGGTAAAGTTTTGGCAACCACAGCTGCCATGTTTTTTACCCTAATTTTTACTTTTTTTTTTTACAGTGTGTATCTCATACCAGGAATATTCCCAAAGTCCCTGAAGATGCGGAAGTCTGTGTCTGAAGGAATGAGTCTGCTCTGGAAAATCTCCTGACCAACCACTGTGGCAAACGGGTGTACTGCGGCTCGGGCGTAAGCCTGGACCAGCCACAGGTTCTCCGGACCTCAAACACACACACACACACACACGACTGGGGCTCATTCTATCTCACTTACTCACCCTCACGTTTAGTCATTTGACAGAATGATCACACTGCTCTTTTCCATGTCATGGAAGTGAATGTGAACAGACAAATGAACTATCTGATGAACATCTGTTGCACAGAAAAACAAAACAAACACATCTGATTTAGATCAGCCATCCTCAACCTTTCTGACTCCAAGACTCCATGTGGGATAATATCTGTCCTCTGGTTCATCTGCTGTAATGTTATTTTTTAATTTTTAATTTATAGAAACCTGGAGTTTCCCAAGATTAAAGCGAGTAAATAGTATGAACGCTTATTTCTGCCACAGAATCAAAACATGACATTGCTGACTTTTTCTCACAATTCAGATTATTATTTATTTATTTAGTTTACTCAGAATTGTGAGATACAAATGTGGAATTACAAGGGAAAAGTCAGAATTGTGAGGTATACACTTGCTATTTAAAAAGGCAATTGCAAATTGTATCTCACAATTCTGACCTTTTTGTTAGAAATGTGAGATAAATGTCACCTTTTTTATTCTGTGGTGGAAACAAGTTTCTATAGGTTCCTGCTCTTTGTAACCAGTGAATTTACATGTAATTTCCAGTCATTCCTGATTTACTGGATAAAGATAAAATATTTGGATTTTTAAAAAATAGTGTTACTTGCGATTTCTACCTGATATTTTATATATTACTAGAGGTTGAAAAATTTGTATTCATTATAAAATATGCCATTATAAAATTGAAGCCTGTTACGCTTCAATGTGTGTGTGTGTGTGTGTGTGTGTGTGTGTGTGTGAGAGAGTGATTGTGGCAAACACACAGTGAGACCATGAATAATGTCAGTGATAGTGATTCACATCAAACCGGCTGAACACATTTCAACGAGACGATCACATGCTCGTTGAGGTCAAAGGTCAGCTGTGCCTTGACCTCTCACCTGCAGGATTGTCCCCTCGGCCCCGTTGAACAGGAAGATGACACCGTGTTTGAGAGGCGTGGAGAGATTCGTTAGAGAATGTAAAACCTCCAGCATCACTGAACAGCCGACGGCGTCATCACTGGCTCCTGAAACACACACACACACACACGTTATTAATCACACAGATCTAGAAACATGACTCAAAGAAAAAATAAAACCTACTACAAATACATAAAACCAATTTATACAATACAATTTAATCCTGTCAATCAAACGCAGTGCTAAAACCCAATCCCAAATCATAACTGACTGGGATTTGACATCAAACATGACAGAACAACAACAACACTCAAAATCACATGCTGCCTATTAAACACTCGTGCTGTGCATCTTTTTGCACACACTCACTTACACATCGATGTTACTGCTGTTTCACTTCCTGGTTTTCTAATGATCAGGATATCACAGGATAGATGACAACGGAGTGTAATAATCCACTATACCCATAAATAATGCAAATAACATAACAAAACAAAGAACACTGACAGCAAACATAATGCAACCTTAAACTGCTCGATCTGATCGCTGTCACTTCAAACCACAGCAAACACAACTGAGAAAAAGGTCACAAATGACGAAATATGGAGCATTTCCTGCTCATGTCTGCAGTAAAACGTCAGATATCTCAATAAACTCAGTAACTCTCCACATTCATTTCACCGCTCTAGACTCTGAATGATCACTGAATGATGAAGAGAGACTCATTTAAAACTTTTTTTTTCATTTTCCTACTTAAGGAGAAACATCTGAGACAAAGATAAATACTTAATTCAATTCTCAATTACATCTCATTTAAGTCTTAGAAGTTATAAAAGAGCAACTTCTGAGCAATAACATTTTATTAACTCTCACTAATGAGCTTCATAATACTCACTGCAAGAAACGAGTAGCATCATGTTGATACTTAAAACAACGTTGAATTGAACTTAAATGAGACGTGACTGAGATTCTCATAGGCACTGAAGGATGAATTAAGGAAGAAGCATAACTTCATTAAAGCATATAAACTCAGTGTCTCCTGAGCTGTAAGCGACAGCAGGTTCACTGAAGCGTTGATGAAGCGCTGTAGAAACGCACCGGGGCTGTTGGCCACCGAGTCAAAGTGGCAGTTCGCCAGCATGAAGTGCTGTGCGCTGGTCTTTGGCTGGAGTTTGACGGCGATGTTGGTCACACGGTCGTAGCAGCTGATGCTGAAGCAGCCGCTGGGCCGCTGGATGTCCACCGTGATGGAGTGAGGTCCGGTTTCACTCTCAGACCGGATCTGCTCGATCTGATCCAGCAGGTAGCTGACTGAGGCGATCTCGTTCTCTGGGCTCCAGATGCTGGTGATCCGCTCCAGATGCTTCCTGATTCACAACATAAC
>NW_015650461.1:611-1459 GCF_001515625.1 Sinocyclocheilus rhinocerous | reverse complement strand
CTGTCCATTTAGTTCTGGAACTAAAGCGGTGCGAAAGGCCCTATTAAAGGGATAGTTCACCCAAAAATGACAATTCTGTCATTATTTACTTACTCCCATGTTGTCCCAAACCTGTATTAATTTGTTTCTTGTGCTGAACACAAAAGAAGATATTTTGAAGAATGTGGGTAACCAAACAGTTGCTGGTCCCCACTGACTTTGATAGTAGGAAAAAAAAAAAATTTGAAATCACTGGGGACCAACAACTGTTTGGTTACATATATTCTTCAAAATAACTTTTATGTTCAACAGAAGAAAGGTTCGGGTTTAAAATAACTTGAGAGTGAGTAAATGATAACAGGTTTTTCATTTTTGGGTGAACTAACCCTTTAAAGGGGTCCTATATTATGCTCTTTTACAAAGTCTTGATTTTGTTTTGGGGGTGCACTAGAACAGGCTCTCATACTAGGTTGTTCGAAAAACACATTATTTTTCACATATTTTACATTATTACAACACCTCTCTCCCCAGTCTGGCATGAACGGCTCGAATAGTTCCTGTATCAAATGAAGGCCCGCCTTCTGAAATACGAAATGTGCTGTGATTGGTTAGCAAGGCCAGTGTGTGTTGTGATTGGCACCACTCGGCGCCTACTCGGGAAATGTCATGCCCCTTACCATAGCCGCCTGCAAGCTTCAGTGTAAATATTGCATCAAAATCAAATCAATTTGAGCGTGATTTAAACCCGGATGATTGTAACCACTCTAAGTTCGTCTGCCTTGGGAAAGCTTGTGATTTCTGTTAAATAAAATATCTCCTTTTGAAGTGGACTTTGAGCTTTGTAACTTTGCAGATCTTTTTTATGCTCA
>NW_015650461.1:0-582 GCF_001515625.1 Sinocyclocheilus rhinocerous | reverse complement strand
TTTGTGATATCACAAATCCCGGAAAATATGCGTTGTAGTCCAAATGAGTCATTCTTTGAGCTTTGTAACTTTGCAGATCTTTTTTATGCTCAAACAGCAACATTACAGACTAACTAAAGTTGAAAAGGTGAAAAAGCATAATAGCACCCCTTTAATAAAACAACAAAACACAAAGAGAGAAATCACTCGCTACACTCTAAAAACTGCTGGGTTAAAAACAACCCAATTTGGGTTATTTTGGCAACCCAGCGCTGGGTTGTTTTGACCCAACAAGTTGGGTTATATGTTTGACCCAGCATGCTGGGTTGCTTTTTTATGGTTTAAAATTACTATACTGCTAGGCTAAAATGTACCCAAATTGAGCTAGGCATTAAATCTACAAATCTTGTTCATTTTAAAATCCCTTTTACACACACAGAATGACTATCAAAAGATAAATATGTATTAAAAACTACAACAAGAGAAAACAGTCAAAAGTAACATGCATGTGAGAAGAAATGCAGAAAAGTATGACATTAACAGCTACAGAGTTTATATATTAAGCATTGAACATTTGTTGAATATAACTTTTAAGACCACATT
>NW_015650460.1:1085-1214 GCF_001515625.1 Sinocyclocheilus rhinocerous | reverse complement strand
TATTGCAAACAAACATTTTCATGTTTTAATAATTCATGTATAACATAAACACATTTTCATGTTTTCATAATTCATATATTGCAAACCAATATTTTCATAATTCATGTATTGCAAACAAACATTTTCATG
>NW_015650460.1:0-724 GCF_001515625.1 Sinocyclocheilus rhinocerous | reverse complement strand
TTTTCATAATGTATGTATTGCAAACAAATATTTTCATAATTCATGTATTGCAAACAATTTCATGTTTTCATAATTCATGCATTGCAAACAAATATTTTCATAATTCATGTACTGCAAACAAATATTGTCATGTTTTCATAATTCATGTATTTCGAACAAACATTTTCATGTTTTCATAATTCATGTATTGCAAATGAATATTTTCGTAATGTATGTATTGCAAACAAATATTTTCATGTTTTCATAATGTATTGCAAAACAAATATTTTCATAATTCAAAGCGCTTTGGGTATACTACAATACACAATAAAGGGGAAGTCGTGGCCTAATGGTTAGAGAGTCTGACTCGTAACCCAAAGGTTGTGGGTTCGAGTCTCGTACCGGCAGGGATTGTTGGTGGGGGGAGTGAATGTACAGTGCTCTCTTCCACGGGGGGAGTGAATGTACAGCGCTCTCTTCCACCTTCAATACCACGACTGAGGTGCCCTTGAGCAAGTCACCGAAGCCCAACTGCTCCCCGGGCGCTGCAACATAAATGACTGCCCACTGCTTTGAGTGTGTGTTCACGGTGTGTGTGTGTTCACGCTGTGTGTGTGCACTTTGGATGGGTAAATGCAGAGCACTAATTCCGAGTATGGGTCACCATACTTGGCCACATGTCACATCATTTCACTTCACTAAAGCACTATATAAATGCATCATTCATTCATTCATTCCTGTTTTC
>NW_015650459.1:0-475 GCF_001515625.1 Sinocyclocheilus rhinocerous | reverse complement strand
TAAACCATATTTGTACACCGCAAGGGTAAACTGCACATCTGAATTCGGGGTTTATTCTCTCTAGTCCGATCAGGCAGCACCTAACCCAGGCTGTGAAATGGTTCTGTGAGTGGGCTGTGGGTTTGTTATCTCTGCAGTATTAAAGCAGGCAAATCTGTCGAGCAAAAGGAATTTAAGTGGATATAATAAATATTTGCTAAAACTCATGTGGTCCTGTGTTGAAAATATATGTACGTTTCTATTGTTAAAAACTATGAACAGAATTACCGCTAGCAACTATAGCTAAGCAAAACAAGCAAAAAGGACATGCACTGACGTGTTATATGACAAATCATTACGTAACACTGACATCACAATGTATTATCCCTCATGAACAAATATTACGTCTGATGTTTGCATACGTATAGTGTACCATTACGACATTCTTCAGGAATAAACTTGACGTCTGACGTTTGTATACGTTGGGATATACGTA
>NW_015650458.1:0-1133 GCF_001515625.1 Sinocyclocheilus rhinocerous | reverse complement strand
TGCTGAAAAAGTTTGTCATATATGCTGAAACGCTTTATGGCAAACAGCACATCTCATTTAATGTGCATCAGCTAACACATTTAGCCAGCAGTGTGTATAGCTGGGGACCCCTTTGGGCTGCATCTGCCTTTCCTTTTGAGTCCAACAACAGGAAATTGCTGGGTTTCTTCCATGGAACTCAGCATGTACCCATCCAAATAGCAAAATCCTTTTTGCTATGGAGAAGAATCCCCAAAACGCTAAAAGCAGCAAATGACGCATCACCAACTGTGGTCAGCTACATTGAGAAACTCTGGAACTGCAGCAGTGTTCTCCCACAGAAATCTTTTAAAAGGGATATCTTCACCTTTTTCTGTAAAGGTGTAGCGAAACAGTTGCCTGTACAACATATGCTGGCTTTAAAGCGACTCCTGGGGAAAGGTGTTGACCAAGGCATTTACCACAGCAAAGTATTAATTGGTCAGAACTTATTTGCAGTGGAGAACAGTTCCCCATCAGACCGGAGATGCAATTGTGTGGCTGAATTTTGTGATGGCACATTCGGCATTTTAAAACACATTCTTTCACCAAAGTGTGTGACATGTGAAGAGGTTTGTCAGTGTGACTGCAGTACTTCTTTAATGGTTCTGTATTCAAACCTGGCCACTGATTCACATGTATTTTCAGAGATGCTCAGATTGGCTTCAGTTCTGTAGGTTGTACACACAGAGTTTCCTTTGGAAATGAAATTAGAGCTAAATTTGCAAAAGACCTGAAAAGAAAGTGCTTTTTGATTTCATGCAAATATGGTTTATTTGTTGTTCCAATTGTGAACACTCAATCTGACTAAGGAACTGAAAGGTCTAAAATAGATGCCTGTGAACCCAGGCATGGTGTGTACAATATATATTTTTTTGTGTAATATTTGACCTTTTATGTATAATAACTGACTGTAGTATAGTTAATGCATGCTAACTAGGCCTATATTTCAGGATGTCTTCAAAGAAATGTCAGTGTTAGCATTACATTATAGCTATTGCTGTTATTGTTATATAGGCATTGAAAACATTTGTCATGAATTACACAATGGCTCAGCATTTTTTGAATTGTATACCGCACGCATTATGATAGACCTATAGAAAAAAATATTTGAA
>NW_015650457.1:271-1297 GCF_001515625.1 Sinocyclocheilus rhinocerous | reverse complement strand
AACATTCAATAGTGGAAGCAGATGTGGCTGAATTCACTGGATACATGTCCATCCATTTTGAATGTGCATCAATCAAAACAAAAAACATTTTTCCCATGAACGGTCCTGCATAATCCACATGCAAACGTTGCCATGGTTTGTCCGGCCAATTCCAAGGATGCAGTGGGGCAACAGCTGGAACATTCCTATGCTCTTGGCACGTACAACAGGTTTTAACCAGCCTTTCCACATCCTGATCTAACTTGGGCCACCACACATAACTTCTGGCCAAAGCTTTCATCCTAGACACTCCTGGGTGACACTGATGCAATTGTTTCAGAACTTCTGGTCTACCCACACTGGGAATGATTACTCGGGCCCCCCAAAGCACACAACCAACCTGTACGCTTAATTCATCTTTCCTTAATGTGAATGGGTCAAACTCTGTTCCTGTTAATTCATGCAAACATCCGCGTTGCACTGTTTCTCTTACCCGAGATAATACTGGATCTTTTCTTGTCCACTCTCTCACCTGTTCTGCTGTGATCAGGGTGATATCAGCATTCTCCAGCATTAGAACTCTTTCCTCCTGCTCGGTGGAAGATTCCATTGGCAGTGGTAGCCGACTTGGAGCATCTGCGTTGCCATGATCTTTGCCAGCCTTGTAGATGACATTGTATTCGTATGCTCTCAGGGTCACAGCCCATCGCTGGATTCTAGCCTCTTAAGACCCGAGAAAAAAGTTAGTTTTTTCCATGTCTTTACATTGTTTAGAGCATTCAAAATAATGTAAAAAAATATATATTAAAAAAAGATATTTCATTCATAAGTTATGCTATGTCCTCGGTAGAGGACATCGGGACTCAATTTCTTTAAAAAAATAAAAAGACATGAATGAACATGCATAGGCAAAAACAATTGGTTTTTTAAATCACCAATACATTTTTAGTTTTCAAGATTTTTTTTTATTTTTTACCAAACTTTGTATAAAGATGATTCTCAACTATGTTATAACAGAATGATTTGATATACCATTTTTCTTCATGC
>NW_015650457.1:0-198 GCF_001515625.1 Sinocyclocheilus rhinocerous | reverse complement strand
ATAAACAGGTTTTCTCATTATATACAATGTATCTATAAACTAAATCTAATTTACATATTAATGTGTTTTTGGGGCAACATGTAATGAAAAAAGAAGTGTAATAATGGGAGTAATAATTGACAAGATTTATAATAATAATATTTCATAGAATATATAAATATAATTTATTTCCCTGTTCATTTGTTATGTCTCCCAAAA
>NW_015650456.1:0-829 GCF_001515625.1 Sinocyclocheilus rhinocerous | reverse complement strand
AACTGGCAGTGCTTATAGAGCTTGTGGGGAGGCGGCTTCTGCCCTTCACGCCATGGCGTTACTGCAGGTCCATCAGGCCAAAGCCCTGAGAGACCTGCACGAGGGTGGCCACGACCTGACGGTTCTGCATGAACTGCATACTGCGAAGGACCTCACGCTTCGAGCGACAAAGGTGGCTGCACAGTCTCTAGGTTGTGCGATGTCCACGCTAGTGGTCCAGGAGCGCCATTTCTGGCTGTCTGGCCGACATGAAGGAGCATGATAAGGTGCAGTTCCTGAATGCTCCCGTGTCACACACTGGCCTTTTCGGCAACGCTGTTGAGAGCTTTGCCCAGCAGTTCTCGGCGGCACAGAAGCAGACTGAGGCGGTCAAACACATCATGCGGAAGAGGAAACCTGCTGCTTCCCCTCAGCCTGCTCATCGCCGTGGGCGCCCCCCTGCGGCTGGCCCCGTTCCCACGCAACAGCAGCAGCCTTCCACCAGGCAGCGTCGTGGAGCCGGTCTCAGGCAGGATGCCCAGCCCGTCCAGGCCCCCGCCAAAGACGCCCAGCCCATCCAGGCCCCCGCCAAACCCGGTGGTAAGCGCAAGTGCAAGAGGCCCTGAGACGGGTGACCCGGAGATGGAGGAGACTGCTTGCTGGGAGATGGTGACCGCACCACTCCCTCCCCCAGAGGAGGGCCGGGTGGAGAATCTTTTGTTTAGTTTTGTTTTTGTTCGGTACTCAAAACGTCAATAAAAGAGAGGTTACCTCAGTCTCTGGGTCTCAAGAGGAGGAGAGTGGAAGTCTTTACTGGTAAATTACCGTGAAGAGATCATGTGTGAACAGG
>NW_015650455.1:895-1192 GCF_001515625.1 Sinocyclocheilus rhinocerous | reverse complement strand
TCTGGCGTTTTAGCTTTAAAGTCAATCAAAAGGAATCCAAAAGGTATTTCCAGGGTAAATCTGACGCCCTAAAATCATTATTGGCATCGAGTCTCTAGGGCTCTTGTACAAAACAAGGTAGTGTATATTGAGTGTAATAGTCCTACTGGTTTTACCTTGAAAAAACAGATTCTGAGTTATCAATATGATGGAAAATGATTTATGATGAATGTATTTCGTGAAAGCTCGTGAGAGTTCATCGTTCGAATATGCCTGCTCCATCAAATCATCACAAATAATAATAGATCTCGTATTAGG
>NW_015650455.1:0-214 GCF_001515625.1 Sinocyclocheilus rhinocerous | reverse complement strand
GTGACGTAGTCGTCTGCATCAAGCTCGTCCGTCAGCTCGCCAAGATATGCACCTGTTTTAGGTGTCCAATCTCCATCTTTCGATATGAAGATGGCGCTGTCTGTATCTACGTAAAAAACACGAGGTCCTAATTGATCCATAAGCCTGTATAACTCCAAACGTCCATACACAGTGGTGAATGCTGCAATAAACACATTAACATCACGCGCGGGGG
>NW_015650454.1:351-775 GCF_001515625.1 Sinocyclocheilus rhinocerous | reverse complement strand
TCCTTGAGGTTTTTCTTGGAGAGAAGTGGCTTCTTTGCTGCTCTTTTTGACATCAGGCCGTTGTCTAAAAGTCTTGTCCTCACTGTTGTGTAGATGATCTCTCACCAACCTGCTGCTATTTCTGAGCAAGCTCTGCACTGCTGGAGACACGATTCTGTAGCTGACTCCTCAGGAGGAGACAGTCCTGTTCTGTAGCTGACTCCTCAGGAGGAGACGGTCCTGTTCTGTAGCTGACTCTTCAGGAGGAGACGGTCCTGTTCTGTAGCTGACTCCTCAGGAGGAGACGGTCCTGTTCTGTAGCTGACTCTTCAGGAGGAGACGGTCCTGTTCTGTAGCTGACTTTTCAGGAGGAGACGGTCCTGTTCTGTTGCTGACTCTTCAGGAGGAGACGGTCCTGTTCTGTAGCTGACTCCTCAGGAGGAGA
>NW_015650454.1:0-200 GCF_001515625.1 Sinocyclocheilus rhinocerous | reverse complement strand
CCTGAGGAGGAGACGATTCTTTTCTCTAGCTGACTCTTCAGGAGGAGACAGTCCTGTTCCGTAGCTGATTCCTCCGGAGGAGACGGTCCTGTTCTGTAGCTGACTCCACAGGAGGAGACGATTCTGTTCTGTAGCTGAGTCTTCAGGAGGAGACAGTCCTGTTCTGTAGCTGACTCCACAGGAGGAGACGATTCTGTTCT
>NW_015650453.1:0-1217 GCF_001515625.1 Sinocyclocheilus rhinocerous | reverse complement strand
GTGTGGCACAATACGCACCAACCGGCGGGGCTTCCCCAGAACGAACACAAATGACCTCAGTCGCAGAGACCAAAGGGGAACCATACGATGGCTCAGAGACGGGAAGCTTCTCTTTGTGAAGTGGATGGACACACGAGAGGTTACAGTGTGTTCGACGATGCACAAGGCATATGACGGTGATGCAGTCCTTAGGCGTGTCAAGAATCCAGAGGGTGAATGGGAAAGACGCAGAATCCCGATTCCAGCGGCAGTGAAGGACTATAACAAATATATGGGAGGTGTGGACCTGTCAGATGCCCTAATTGGGTACTATAATGTCCTGCACAAAACGACAAAATGGTACAAGACCTTTTTTTTCCATTTTGTTGACATTGCGGTGGTAAACAGTTTCATTCTCCACCAGCATCTCTCCAAAGCTCAGAACAAAAGTCCTCTCAGCCAGAAGGAATTTAGAGAGAGACTTGTGTCTGAGCTGGCCACACAGTCCAGCACCTCAGGTGCCCCAGAGCCATCCACATCTCATGCCCCAGAGCTGTCTGCATCCACATTGCATGCCCCAGAGCCATCCACATTGCATGCCCCAGAGCCATCCACATCGCATGCCCCAGAGCCGTCCACATCTGCCATATCAGCAGGAGAGCCATGCTGTCCAGAGTACTTTGGGTCAGATGCTGCAAGTGGGAGGAGAGTTTGTGCTTTGTGCAAGCTTTCAGGCCTCAAAGTAAAGACTCCTATGTACTGTACAAAGTGCAACGTACCCGTGCTTGGTGCCATCTAGAAACTGTTTTAGAAAATGACACACTGATGGACACTCTTGAGAAAGTTTGCAACCGATGAAAACGACAAAGCAAGCAACGAACAAAAACTAAAAGTTGGCCTCCAATTTTTTTATTTCTATAGAAACTTATTGACATTTTTTATAGTTATTATATTCTGTATATAGTTATTTTACATATTAGATTTGTATATTGTGTTTTTGCACTGCTTTTTGCACATTTTTCTCTATACATTTGATTTATTTTCTTGGAGTTTATTATCTTGTGCATAATAAAATGCAAGAACTGCTACTTACTCACTCTCATTTTGCTTAGGTATATAATACACAACATGGGTCAAGTTAGGTGATAAAGTATTGGATCATTCTCTTCTCAAGTGTAACGCATAGTAAAAATAGTGTTTTACAGGTAATAAGCCTGTTTTTGCACTTTGAATAATTT
>NW_015650452.1:0-1366 GCF_001515625.1 Sinocyclocheilus rhinocerous | reverse complement strand
GAAATAAGACATTTAAGCAACTTAGGAAAAATATGAATATGGATTTTATGTTGAAATACAAGAGAGCAAGAGCCAATGCGAGAAGAATTATTAAAACTGCTAAGAGGGAAGGTTGGAGGAAATTTTGCTCTTCTATAGGAAAAGACACCACTATAGATCAAGTATGGAAAATGCTTCAGAATATAGGTGGAAGAGGGAAAAAGAGAAAGCAAATTCCAGTGTTGATTGAGAATGATATAATTGCTATATCAGATATAGAAAAAGCAAATATGCTTGGAAAGGTTTTAGAAAGATTACATAGTTTAGAATTGGGTGAAGAATACGAAGAAAGAAGAAAGGTGTTTTTGGAAACCAATCCAAATATTATGCAAGAGAGAATAAATGGAAACAGTAGCATGGTTATGGATTTTACCGTTTTAGAACTAAAAATAGCACTGCAGAAATGTGCAAATACTGCCCCAGGATGTGACAGGGTGAGTTACATAATGTTTAAACATCTTTCAGATAATGTTATTTTATTGATACTCCAATTATACAATAAAATATGGAGAGAAGGAATAATTCCAAAAACTTGGAAACAAGCAATTATAATTCCAATCTTAAAGCCAGCGAAAGATCCAACAAATCCTGAAGGTTATCGACCAATAGCATTGACATCAAATTTATGCAAATTAATGGAGAAATTAATAGTCCAAAGGGTAAATTATGATTTAGAGAAAAGGAGTAAATATAGCAAATATCAGTGTGGCTTTAGAAGTAAAAGATCAACGATAGATGCGTTAAGTAAAGTCAGTAATGATATAGAAAAGGCAATTAATATGAAAGAGATTATGATAGTAGTATACTTTGATATAGAAAAGGCATATGATACAGTATGGAGAGAAGGATTGCTATATAAAGCTTCAAAAATGGGTATAGAAGGTAAATTATATAACTGGTTAAAACAATTTTTATTCAATCGAGCATTTGTAGTTCAAGTGGGTTCATGTCAGTCATCTTTTTTTAATGCAGCGAATGGTATTCCACAAGGAAGTGCTATCAGTCCATTACTTTTTAATGTTATGATAAATTATATTTTTGATAATTTAGGACCTGGGATAGGTTGTGCACTTTATGCTGATGACGGAGCTATATGGAAGAGAGGACGAAACATGACCCAAGTTATTTCAAGTATTCAATCTGCTATAAAAAAGGTTGAAAGATGGAGTATAGATTGGAGATTTAAAATATCAGCTAGTAAGTCATGTTATATGATATTTAGTAGAAGAAAAGAAATTCCTAATGATATTGTATTACCAATATATGGCAAACCGTTAGAACGAGTGAAAGAATTCAAATATTTAGGTATCTGGCTGGATAGCAGGTA
>NW_015650451.1:396-560 GCF_001515625.1 Sinocyclocheilus rhinocerous | reverse complement strand
GTGAGTGGTGCAGGTGTCGCTCATTGTCAATTACTCCACCGGCCTTGCTCCGTTCCCACGGTTCTCGGCCCCGCCCCCACTCGTCACATTGACATTTCCCAACAGCTCAGCAGTAATGACTTTATGAACTACTTTACTTCCAAGATCGATACTATTAGAGATAA
>NW_015650451.1:0-326 GCF_001515625.1 Sinocyclocheilus rhinocerous | reverse complement strand
CATCAGATAGTGTGCTATAGATCCCCTGAGGAATAATTCCACTCATTCTCTACTATAGGAGAGGAAGATTTGTATAAACTTGTTAAATCATCTAAACCAACAACATGTATGTTAGACCCTATTCCATCTATGCTCCTAATAGTGGTGATTCCAGCATTCATAGATCCTCTTCTGACTATTATTAATTCGTCATTGTCATTAGGATATGTCCCCAAAACCTTCAAACTGGCTGTTATTAAGCCTCTCATCAAAAAAAAACACAACTTGACCCCAAAGAACTGGTTAATTACAGACCGATCTTGAATCTCCCTTTTCTGTCCAAGATA
>NW_015650450.1:0-549 GCF_001515625.1 Sinocyclocheilus rhinocerous | reverse complement strand
ATACCTTCCAGTTTAACACTGAAATCTAAATTTGGTTTTTCGACTTCATCACTTTCTAATAATTTCCTAAGTTCTGAAGGAATTGCATTAATTACCATCATATACTCCTTAACAGGTATATAAAATTAAATTTTTTCTAAAAACTCTGAATATGTAAATGACCATTAAAGATTTTCCTAAAAACTCTGAATATGTAAGCGTGTGACCATTACTACTATTCAGAAGCTGAGAAACCAACTAAATATTTGCTCTAAACCAATTAACTAAAAAAAAAGATTTATTTTGGTGTGTAATGTATTTATTATTCCAGATTAAGCATTTGTGAGGGGAAAAATTGTGTTTGTATATAATCATCCATGATAACAATGCCTGTTTGTGAAAATTGGAAAGTTTTATGGGAAGCTTGCTAATATTAAAATTACAATTAAGAAGAAATTCAATACCACCTACTTTTTCAAAAATAATATTAGGGATATAATCAAATATTTTGTAATAAGCTTGAACAAATATTTAGAATTCGATTCACCTTTTTCTAACCACTTTCTCCTT
>NW_015650449.1:233-568 GCF_001515625.1 Sinocyclocheilus rhinocerous | reverse complement strand
GTATTAACAAACTCTTCGCAGAAATATTTCCCCACATGATAAATTTAAGCATCAGGTTAATGTATGCACGCTCCGCCTTGTAACAGCGTCCGATTGGAAGATTGCGTCGTGGGGCGGACCAAACATCAGCCTGCTTAAAAAGGGACACAAAGCTCTCTCGCTTGCTCGCTCTCTCTCAAGATCAAGACCTTTGGCTTTCACTTTGGTGACCGTGCTACAAGCGCTCCCATGCCGTAACATCGCACGAGCGAGACTCCAAAACTCAAACACTTCAGCTGAAACTCCGCGACTGCCGAACTTCAAAGTCTAAAGCCAAGCAAAAGGAAATCTCAGAA
>NW_015650449.1:0-157 GCF_001515625.1 Sinocyclocheilus rhinocerous | reverse complement strand
CTGCTTTGTGATTCTCTCAGGCTGAATTTAAAACCACTCGTGAAAACGAGTTAGAACTTTGGGAACTTCTCAGAACTCCGTTAACATAATTTCATTCTTCAGAGACTGTATGTATGTGTGTGTGTGTATGTGTATGTCTTAGCTTAGGTCAATGTAA
>NW_015650448.1:734-995 GCF_001515625.1 Sinocyclocheilus rhinocerous | reverse complement strand
AGGTCAGAGGACTGGAATGGCCATAGCAGAAACTTGGTTTTGTGCTCAGTAACCCATTTTTGTGTTGTTTTTAAGGTTTGTTTTTGGATTATTATCCGGTTGGAAGATCCAAACATGGCCCATTATAAAATTTCTAACAGAGTCAGTCACTTTTTTATTTTTTATCTGTTGGTATTTGATAGAATCAAAGATGCCATGTATCTAAACAAGATGTCCAGGACCTCCAGCAGAAATATAGGCCCACAACATTAAAAATACAGC
>NW_015650448.1:0-365 GCF_001515625.1 Sinocyclocheilus rhinocerous | reverse complement strand
CAGCTGTGATCCTTGGAGAGTCTTTGGCCACTCAAACTCTCCTTCTCACCGTGCATTAGGACGATATAGACGCACGTCCTCTTCCAGGCAGATTTTTAACATTTTCTGTTGATTGGAAATTCTTAATTATTGCCCTGATGGTGGGCAATTTTCACTGCTCTAGCTCTTTTCTTAAAGTCACTTTCTAATTTGTGAAGCTCAATTATCTTTTGCTGCACATCAGAAATATATTCTTTGGTTTTTCTCATTGTGATGGATGATTAAGGGAATTTGGGCTTTGTTTTCCCTCCTATTTATATTTCTGTGAAACAAGTGCTCAGAATTGTGAATATGAATGGGAATATACTTCAGAGATATTTTACTCA
>NW_015650447.1:0-941 GCF_001515625.1 Sinocyclocheilus rhinocerous | reverse complement strand
AAGATACTGAAGAACAAACAGGTTGGTGTTTATTCTTCATTAATAGTGCTGATGGTTATAAAGCTTCAAGCAGATTTATATTTGTTGTAATCGATAGTGAAAATGATGGAGGGAGAGACAAATATCATTCTAGTGTGGCGGAACGGAAACCAGTCGCCACGTGATTGATTATGTTGTTGACAAATCAGAACAAACGGATAATAAGGGACACACTATTTAAAGAGGGTTATGACTTGGTTCATGCATATCGGAAGTGCGCGAAATCTCACTGCTGCGGAGATGTGATGAGGTGGGAGTAGCGCGTGCTACGGTGCGAAAAGTGAGTCTGTTTGGAAGTAGGGGAGTGAGGTGACGGACTCGAACAGTGGAATGAAGGGAGGTGCGTGCCCTGGATCATGCCATATTACCGGTCTTCTAGTCCGTGCTGTGAACGAAGCTCTTGTTGTCCACCTGTACTCCTAATGCTCCAAGCTGAAGACACAACGCATACACTACACACACGCCATGTACTCTTTCTAAAAACGCTGACGCACACACACACGCTATGCACGTTATACAAACAAACCCGTTACACATGCATACATTTATTTTTGTTTTTTGATCTTTGTTAATGTGTAAAATCGGGTTGAGGTTTAAAATTGAAAGGTATTTCCACGAACCACAGCAGTCCAAATGGATCCCAGTCCATTCATTTTAGATGGAGGTTCATAGACATATAAATACCTAGACGCCTCATTGGCCGCTCGACCGCACGTCAACGTCGCCGCCATATTGGTGCGGGCAACTCTCATATCGGGACAGGCGAAAACATACCTGACTCGTCGGCAGCTTGGGCATCTACAAACCGTCGCACAATAATAAAAGCAGATCTCAGGGTATTATCGTTCACAGGTAAAACTGAACAGTTGTTTCTGTATGTGTTTTGGTCATTTTTAGCTTTA
>NW_015650446.1:525-1138 GCF_001515625.1 Sinocyclocheilus rhinocerous | reverse complement strand
TCACAAGCTCACCTGAAACCAATCACACACAGCTGCTACCAATAAAACACACTATATAAGGGGCCGTTCACATGTCGCGTCTAAAAACGCGTGGAAAACGCTAGGCGTGCCGCTTTCTGCTTTTTTCCCAAAGCGTTCGGGCGCTTGCGCTCCAGAGGCGTCTGCCGTTGCTAAGCAGCCATGACCTGTGCACTTGATGAAGACGCGGAAGTTTCAGCAAAGGATAAATGGATTTGCACCACTAAAAATCGCTTGCAAATATGGCTCTGCTACTAAATTTATTTAAAAATGTCTATCCTGTACAGCTATGATCAGCTGTTCCTTCATCTTGGCTGAGCTTTCAATGTTGTTACGGGAAAGGATGAAGCTGATTGGTTGGTTCTTGTCACATGATGCTTGTGGCATTCTGAAAAGTTGAAATGTTTTTATCTGGATGGGATGCGTCGTGACCGCGTCGCTTCCATTATGAGCGCTAGATTTGAAATTTGAATGAACTTGAGCGCGCAAAAAACGTGATATGTGAATGGCCCCTAAATCAGTTTCACACCACCATTCGAGGCCGAGTATTGTCTGCGTTTATCGCTTTACAAGTGATAGCACTTTACGGAGCCAT
>NW_015650446.1:0-199 GCF_001515625.1 Sinocyclocheilus rhinocerous | reverse complement strand
TGTCTTGCCTGTGCCATACCTGTTTGCTGTTGTTCGACCCTGCCTGTGTTTTTTGACCATGTTTATTAATAAAAGTTTGCATATGGATCCGCACGCCTCTCGTCTCGTCGGCTCTGTTACAAAAAATATTAATGATGGATGTGTTTCTTACAAGCGCACAGCTTTTCACTTTACAAGACATTAACTGATGGACTGGAGT
>NW_015650445.1:0-559 GCF_001515625.1 Sinocyclocheilus rhinocerous | reverse complement strand
GTGATCCACAGCGGTAGCAATGTTGGTTTGGTTTTGGCGCTTTAGAATCTTCACGTCTCTTTGATTTTTCGGAGCGTGTTTTATGACGTTTCCACTGACTTTTATTTGCCGAAACAGCTTGCACAGCACTGGTTGGTTTCTCGCCGAAACAGCTTGCACAGCACTCTGTGGTTGGTTTCCACTTGCGTCCTTACCGGAGAGGAGTGAAGCATTTCGCACAGCGGACTCAACTTGACACGCTAAATTCACCGCTTTTTCCAGAGTGAGCTCATCCTCCAGCAATAATCTGTCTCGCACTGCAGGCAGCCACGCTTGTTCCACCAGCTGATCACGCAGCATTTCTTGCTCCATATCACCGTACTGACACTGGACAGCTAACTCCCGTAGTGCAGAAATGTACTGAGGCACAGTCTCGTCATTTCTTTGTGATCTTTGGCGAAACTTATGTCGGCATGCAACAACGTTCAATTTCGGAACAAAATGTTTTGTACGCGCTTCCATTGCATGATCAAATGTTGTACCTGTGTCCTGTAATGTGTAGAAAAGTCTTTGACCTTCG
>NW_015650444.1:285-540 GCF_001515625.1 Sinocyclocheilus rhinocerous | reverse complement strand
GGTGAACAAAGTCCTCCTGTAAAAAAATCCACTCTTCAGATTTTTGCTTCGTTAGGTTCGTGGATGACTCATGCGTTCATTGCGAGCGTATGAGCATGGCCTCGCTGCGATCTCGCCTCTCTTTTGTAAAAAGAGTGGCACCCTCTGCCGCTACCTGTTCCGGGCTCTCTGGCTCGTAGATCTGAGGGTTACAGTAAGAGCTTCTCCACCGGCTGAGTCCCCACAGACCTCTTACTCCTCACGCAGCGAAGATCC
>NW_015650444.1:0-157 GCF_001515625.1 Sinocyclocheilus rhinocerous | reverse complement strand
ATTCATGGTGCAGTCCCTCGGGAAGGTGATGTCCACTATGGTGGTCCAAGAGCGCCATCTCTGGCTCAACCTGGCAGAGATGAGAGACGTTGACAAAGTGCGCCTTCTTGATGCTCCCATCTCCCAGGCTGGCCTGTTCGGCGACACTGTCAAGGAC
>NW_015650443.1:0-600 GCF_001515625.1 Sinocyclocheilus rhinocerous | reverse complement strand
AAGGTTTAGTTCATCCAAACATATAAATTCAGTAATTTTTTACTCAACTCCACGCTGTTCAGTCCTTGTGTCTTTTTTTCCATCCATTCATCCATCCCTCATCAACAACTTATCTGGAGCTTGGTCTTGGGGGCAGCAGTCTGCGCAAGGAACTCCAGACTTCCCTCTCCCCAGACACTTCCTCCAGGGGAATCCCAAGGCATTGACAGGCATTGTCAATCGAATAGTCCTTCCAGCGTGTCCTCGGTCTTCCCCGGGGTCTCCTCCCGGTGGGACAAGCCCGGAACACCTCCCCAGGTAGGCGTCCAGGTGGCATCTGAAACAGCTGTCCGAGCAACCTCAACTGGCTCCTCTCGATGTGGAGGAGCAGTGGCTCTACTCCGAGCTCCTCACCCTATCTTTAAGGGTGTGCTCTGCCACCCTGCGAAGGAAGCTCATTTCGGCCGCTTGTATCCGAGATCTTGTCCTTTCGGTCATGACCCAAAGCTCATGACCATAAGTGAGAGTAGCAAAGTAGATTGACCGGTAAATTGAGAGCTTCCCCTTTTGGCTCATCTCCTTCTTCACCACAATAGACCGGTACATTGACTGCATTGCTGC
>NW_015650442.1:0-817 GCF_001515625.1 Sinocyclocheilus rhinocerous | reverse complement strand
CCACAACTTTAAAGCTAAAGGGATACTCCACCCTAATATTAAAATGATCTCATGGTATATTACTTTTTTTCTGTGAAACACAATACAATGTAAAAATATATCTTTAAGTCCACATGAGTCCATTTGAGTCCTGTTTCTTTAAGTGTCAATTTTGTGAGACCCCTTCACTTTGGACTAACAGAATCTGTTTTAAAAAGACTAACATTATATGGACTAACAGAGATGGATTTTTTTTCTAACATCTTTGAGTTGTTAGAGTTCCACAGAAGAAAGGCATATACTTGCTGTATTCCATGCAGCTGTATTTAAAATGTAATGTGACCTTATACTTTCTTTCCTGTCAAACACTCGGTGTTAATAGTGTAAGTGCTCTATGCAAAACAGTGGAAAATTACACTTTTCTGTTATTTATTTACTCATTACTAGAGACTTGGCCTGTATGTTTGTGGTCATTTCCGGCAGCATATAAACCAGGGGTGTCCAAACTTGGTCCTGGAGGGCCGGTGTCCTGCAGAGTTTAGCCCCAACCCTAATTAAACACACCTGAACCAGCTAATCAAGCTCTTACTAGGCATAGAAACTTCCAGTCAGGTGTGTTGAGGCAAGTTGGAGCTAAACTCTGCAGGACACCGGCCCTCCAGGACCGAGTTTGGACAGCCCTGATATAAACGGTATTCGTAAATCTTTGTACTGCACTGCCATCAGTAAATGACCAACACAACATGTATTTCTATATGTAATTATGCAATCAAATATCAGATTTATTCTGTGATGATCAGTGGCGGCTCGTGGGTTTTAAAATAGAGGAGGCACACTA
>NW_015650441.1:723-941 GCF_001515625.1 Sinocyclocheilus rhinocerous | reverse complement strand
TAACCATTGTCTTTGGATTTATAGTAAAATCATCGTTAATTTTCGAAAGGGTTGTGTTGTTGTCTGCCCTAGTTCCCCCTAAACCTATTATAAATTATGATTTTTTTGTCTGCTAAATTACCACTGTAACATTACAATAGACAATAATGATGTCCTTTGTACAGTATTTTGAGTGATGACTGATGAGCAATGGGCTGCTGCTGCTTAACTAAGTAAAC
>NW_015650441.1:0-601 GCF_001515625.1 Sinocyclocheilus rhinocerous | reverse complement strand
TCCAGTCTCTGTCTCGCACTGATTACTCTGATCCAAACCGTTTGGCGGAGGCGCGGAGAGTGCGCGAGCCAAAGCATTGCCAGTCGCGACTAATCGAGTCATGATTTATTAGAGATATAATTATCGAATGGCGAATTCTGAAATAATCGCTTTAGTACATTCGGCAGGCAATTATACAATAATAATATTAAAATAGCGGGGCAAATTGGCTGCCAGGCCACCGGGAATTGTCCCGGTTCTCCCGATGGCCAGCCCGCCGGGAATTGTCCCGGTTCTCCCGATGGCCAGTCCGCGCCTGATTTCCACAGACACGCAGAATGTGCAGGATTCATATATTGTCTTTTTGCGGCTTAATATTCACAGACACTAGTCCATATCTCATTTTGATTCAAATGTAATGACCTACTTTTGATTTATTCTTCCAAAATGTGGCATATTCCTTCCGCGTTAGGCTATAGGAATTCCGTTTTTATGAATGGATTCTACGAACCAGTCTGTGTTTTCCGCATCGCGGAAATTATAGGGTCGTATGGCAGTCATATTGCGCCAGAAAAACCCCACCACACACCAGCTTATTGGTGGAGAGGAGACAGAGTGATGA
>NW_015650440.1:0-1425 GCF_001515625.1 Sinocyclocheilus rhinocerous | reverse complement strand
TAGTCAATCATCAGCAAAACTGTGTTGATCTATCTAGATTATAGAGAGATTTTACACATTGTACTTTTATATGCCAACTCTGAGCTGTATGACAAATCAGAATATATATATATATATATATTTTACTTTTATTCATTTAGCAGATGCATTTATCCAGAGCAGCTTACAAATGAGAAACAGTAAGATGTAGTAGGTCTTCTATTTTCTAATCTTTAAACAAAACTACAGCTGGATTTCTGTCACTCACAAATGGAGTAAATACTTATTTTATTAGATTAATCTAATATTGACTGTTAAATTGGTAAACTACTGTTTGTCTATGGAAAAATAGTTAAAATCTCAATCTATAACCCAAATGACAATTTGAATTATTCATGAGTACCTAAAAACATAAGTGTGAATCTTGTCATCCAAACTCATTTAAATTGACAAGATGCCGAACGGCAGAACGGGTTTGTACTTTTATCATCTTTAAGAAGGGATCTGATACAGCTGTGTTCTCATTATACAGAGGACCTTTAATACGGTGCAATCAACTTTGGAATACAGTGTAAATCTGATTTTTTTTTTTTTGATGACCCAGATAAATTAGGTGCATCTGAACAAAATTCAGTCAAAGCAATAATACTTAAGAATACTTATGTCAATTCTGTATTTCCTTTCTTTCTTTCTTTCTTTCTTGCAGTTTTTTCCATCTAATTTTTCTGTCATTGTGATGTATGGAGTGTAGATTGATGTGAATGAAAAATAAAGGATTTTAGCATTAGGCTGCAACATAAAATGTTGGGAAAAATGAAGGAGTCTGAATATATTTTAGTACAGTGACAGATGCCTACTGAAGTAAAACTATCTCACTATTTGATTTTATTGTACAGCAGGTTTAAAAAGTTAAAAACAGCATGCTGCACAAGTAAACATGTTTTACACGATGTACTAAAATGTATTGATGAATGAAAGTCTCTGTTAAATAATTAAGACAGCAAATGCAAAAATGGGGCATAATGAAAGAGTAATACAAATGTACAAACTGATCATTTTCCATCTCAAATCTTTCTAACTGTCCAGTCATAATAGCAGGTGATTTCAATACAGCTCTCAGCCCAGCAATAGATAGAGCTAGTTCAAGTAATAAATGCATTTGCCAATCTGCAGAAACCATAAAACAGTTCATGAGTGATTTTGGTCTTGGAGATAGTTGGCGGTTACAACACCCAAATGCTAAAGAATACCTGTTTTTCTCATCAGTCCATCACTCATATTCCCGTATTGATTTCTTTCTCACCAGTAATTCTATCATATCAAATATTTCCGAATCAAAGATCCATCCAATTGTCATTAGCGACCATGCTCCAGTAAAATTAAAATGGAATAGAAGTGAATCTCATAAACCTGCTACCAGATGGCGTTTTAACATATCTCTTCTGA
>NW_015650439.1:9941-12145 GCF_001515625.1 Sinocyclocheilus rhinocerous | reverse complement strand
TTTGTTCCAGGTCGTGGAGTAAGACATGGAGAGCAAGAAAAAAACAACTCCCTGTCATAGCCACTGTTGTTTTCTTTTTTTTTGTCTTCGGTCAGTATATATATACAGTATATATTAAGAAAAATCAACAAAAAGTAGTCTTCCATTCACCACTATACAGCCTTGACACTAAATTTTAGTGTAATATATATAGTTTATAGTTTAATATAAGATTTATAAAGAACATTTGGCCATTGCACTTAGCATGCCAGTTCTTGAGGGAGTACGCAGCATCACCAATTAAATGGACAGGAACCTCGACTCCATTCACTTTCATGGAGTTCTGTTCAAAAATAAAAATGCAACATTGTAAAATGCTGTTGTTAACGTACTATATGGTTTCATACACTTGCATCTTGATATCAAAGCATATCACAAATAAAAAGCATACCTCACGAGGAAACAGGTAGCCACCTGGTTCTTGCCATTTTGAAAACGGGAGAGTTGGACAACACACGAGCGTCATGCGTGCGGCCAGGCCAGCCCACATATACATCTGTGAAGTTAGTTCAAGAGACATGGTGTTAAATTGTGGACACTAGAAAAAAAATTCTGTAATGATAACAAGAACTAAATTCTTACCAGAAATTGTGGTGGACAACAGCTTGAAGTTCAACTGAATGTCATCGCCAATCTACGGCGTGGTTCAAGGGGCTTTCTCCAGTTAGCAGTGTCACGTCTCAGGCTTTTTTGCAGAACAAACTCAAATGTGGTCCGTGACATTCAAAAGTGCTGCCACCACTGATCTTCGTTAAAGTTTTCAAGGACATTTGACCAAAATACAGCCCCTTGAGGTCTCCGTAACATCCACAGTCTTCTCTCAGAAACACCCAGTTGCACGAACCGTGTAAAAAGAGCTGTGGCTTTTAGCATCCGATGGCGCCTCCGTGCTCTGAGTCTCGCTGCTTCACATTGTTTCCTACTCTGCCAATTTTGCTTCCAGCAATTGAATGAAAATGTTGAAAAGAAGTCATAATCGAAAAAAGAAAAAAAATTAATTTGAGCATGAAACATATTGTAAGATAATGATAATTAAAGTGATTGTTTTAGAGCTGCTGAAACTCAGTCTGAGTGACAGAACTAGAACTGCTCACATCCCTTTTGTTCTTCAAATATTTTTGTATAATGTATATTTTTGTATGTTATTCCCTATTTACTTATTCTATTTATATTCTTTTTATTATCTGTGTCTTGTCTTGTCACTGTCATTCTGTTTGTGCTGTGGAAGCTTGTCATCAAATTCCTCGTTTATGTAAACATACCTGACAATAAAGCTCTTTCTGATTCTGATTTCTGATCCTCTGCATACTGTGTTTCAGCTGGTGATCTGAGTGCTTTGTGTTCATCAGTAAGAGTGGCTTCCTGAAATCTGTATAAGCAAACAGTGATTCTCTGCTTTAGTCAGTCTTGATGACGATCTCAATCAAGAACCTGCTGAAGATTCACGCAGTCTCCTCTGGATATCGCAGGTATTTTGTTCCCAAAACTTTTAACTTCACTAAAGTCATAACACTAATATAACAACATATATATATTTTTTAATTCTGATGGGTGTACTTCTAGAGTTTCTAATAAACTGGTTATTGCATCTTGTATTTATTAACTGAACTGTTCACTCTTAATAAGTGAAGATGAGGAGCAACAACTGAATATGTTGTCATATTTTTTGCCAATTAAAGAAACCAAAAAGGCAAGGCTTTAATCAATGAACCATATTCCTTTATGCTGCGAAAACTGTATTTTAAACAAAATTGCTCATATAAAAGAACATTACCACTGAAATCAATAAGATCAAAGACTTTCTATCCAATCCTTATTAAGGACAGATTTGTTAATTTTCAGTGTGTATCTGTTGTTCATAGAGGGCTGATATAGACAAGAAAATGTTTGTTAATCAATTTCCAATAACTACAATCTGAGAGCTAAATAGGTAACTTGTTTATATTATAATAGCAATTAAAAACAGATTATACTCTGACGATTTTAATAAAGATAATCTGGGGTAATGTAAATAACATTTCATTAACATTTAAAATAAATTATTTAAACCATTTTAATTAAAGATTTCCATTCAGACAGTCAAAATCAACTGTTTTCAACCCACATCAATGTAATACTTTACTCATGGAGCTTTAATGAAATCCACTTTAACCAAATAAAGCTGA
>NW_015650439.1:0-2147 GCF_001515625.1 Sinocyclocheilus rhinocerous | reverse complement strand
TTAAGAATTATCAGAATTATCGCTTGATTGTGCCATCCCAAAGAGTTCTTGTCATATTTTTTGCCAATTAAAAAGGCAAGGCAGGCAAGGCTTTAATCAATGAACCATATCCTTTTGTGTACATAGAAAAAGTCTTAGATCTTTGAGTTCAGCTCATGAAAAATGGGAGCAAAAACAAAAGTGTTGCGTTTATAATTTTGTTCAGTGTAGAAAACAGATTGTATACTGACGATTGTAATAAAGATAATCTAGGGTAATGTAAATAACATTTCATTAACATTTAAAATAAATTATTTAAACCATTTTAATTAAAGATTTCCATTCAGACAGTCAAAATCAACTGTTTTCAACCCACATCAATGTAATACTTTACTCATGGACCTTTAATGAAATCCACTTTAAACAAATAAAGCTGAAATTGGATTTGAATGACCTGCCCAACTCAATCCATGCAGTCCATCTTCAATCCATCTTCAAGAATCGGCTAAAAACACATCTTTTCCATCTTTATTTGACCCTCTAACTCTATCACTATCTATTCTAATTATATTCTTTATAAAAAAAACTTGCCCCTTTTTGACTTGCACTCTATTTACTAACTGCTTGTTTTCTTAAAAAAAAAAAACTAACACTAGCTTCTCTAATATTTTTGTATTCTTTCTGTTTACTTTATATTTATTATACGTTTAACAAAAGCAAAAAAAGCCTCTCACTAGCTTGCTCTATTATTTTTCTATTCTGTCTGTTTTCTTTTTATTTATTATATTATTTAAATAAAAACCTTGCTACGTGTACTGCATTAAGCTAACTGAGACTTGTTATAGCACTTACATATCATTGCTCTTTTGTTGATTTTGATTGCTTCCATTGTCCTCATTTGTAAGTCGCTTTGGATAAAAGCGTCTGCTAAATGACTAAATGTAAATTTAACATCTAAAAAAGTTTAACACCTACATTTTAATAGGGTTAAATTGAGTATTTTGACTGTGCCTGAGTAAATTCATGTATGGCTCCTCACTATCATAGTGAATTGTAACTATGATTAAGTTTAAGGCTTCTATAAAACTATATTTGTTTCAAAAACAGTAATCTAAACACAGTAGTCTAACTTGTTCATTCATTCATGTTTCTTGCGTTTTCTTCATCAATCTTGTTGGGAATGTCAAGTCTGTTTTATCTGATTTTAAGCTAGTTTATGTATAGAGTGATTTGTGGTTTGTAACAGATAAGTGTCTGTGTCGAATTTAAACGCTTCTCACTGTCACAGTGCTGTTTAATAATGGTGTTCAGGAGTAAACGCACACCGTTTGTGTTGCGTAAATTTCAAGTATATTTCAGTTTTAACATTTACTACATTTATACTCATTGCAACTAGAGTTGCGGTTATCACTTAGCCCCCTCACACAAGCTCTTGCCAACATGGCCGCAGATTGATTTTGGGTCTCTGGTAGATGGTTGTTGTTCTATCCCTTCCTTTTCATTTTTGACTGTGAAACAATGGCCCAGTGTTTCCACATTGTGGACAAACTAATAAGTTTTTTAAAAATTCCACCAACAAGTTGGAATAAGCCATCAATTGAATAGCCCTGATATAAGGCATTTACACATCTTGTTTAGTGTTTGTAGTTTTCATAATGGCAAGAAAGAACCAAATCTCTATTGAAAAAAACTATTCTGTAGTTGTCTTGAGAAATTCATGAGATGTTAACCGACTGCCTCACACCCAGTCAAGTATTGAAGTGGAAGTGTAATGGTTTGGGGTTGTTGGAGCAGGGACTTATTCTGGGTGAAAGGAATACTGAACCAACATGACTACCATACCATACTTCAACACCATGCAATTCTGTCTGGACTGTGGTTAATTGAAACCAACTTATCCATGCAATGAGACAATGACCCGAAACATGCGTCCAAGCTCTTTAAGTGTTATTTAGAGAGCAAACAGTTGGCTGGAATGCAATCACTGCCAGCAGCTATCACTCTGCTGCTCTTGTCTAAGCAGGGTTGAGCCTAGTCTGTACCTGGATGGGAGACCTCTTGGGAAAATTAGATTTCTGCTGGAAGAAGTCTTAGTGAGGCCAGCAGGAGGCTCTGCTCACCCAGTGGTCTGTGTGGGTCCTAATGCCCAGTAGGGTTGTCAAAAGTAC
>NW_015650438.1:0-920 GCF_001515625.1 Sinocyclocheilus rhinocerous | reverse complement strand
TGGAAATACAGAAGTCATACAGAAAAATGCTTCGAGATTTAACTGTATTCACACAAAACGTGTTTGATGCAAAGGTAAAAATTTTTCAGAACCGATCCAATCCGATACAGAAAATTCTGAGAGTGGATGCAAAGATACAATTTTTTCAGAACCGATCCAATCCGATACAGAAAATTCTGAGCGATACTGATACAATACCAGCATTTTTTTTTTAAAATCAGTGTAGAATTTCTATACTTCTATGTGTTGACATGATCATCACTCTTTTGTGTGTTATACAAAATCTGCTAAATATACAGTGGTGGCCAAAATTATTAGAACACTAGTATTTTCAGCAGTTAAAAATTATTAGGTAGGTAGGTCTCTTGAAACATCTTGGAGACGTTGCCACAGTTCTTCTGGATTTTTAGTCTGTCTCAGTTTGTTCTGTTTCTTCATGTACTCGCAGACAGACTGATGATGATCAGATCAGATCTCTGTGTGGAGCACTGGCTGTTGTCAGACAAAAATATCACTGAATTATTACAATTAATGGCAAAATGAATGTTTGGAAATGTAAACTGATATTTCCTACTGACACACTACAGCAAAAGATAGAAATAACTGACTTAAAACCATTTTTTAGCTGGTGACAATACTAGTGTTCTAATCATGTTGGGCACCACTGTAGCTCTGATAATATATATGTACAATCTACTAAATATAGACAACTTCATTTTAATGAAAAATAACAAATGAAAAAACATATAATCATAATCTATGACAAAAATACTATTATAAACTAGGTTAGTGGATAATTCTGCAGCAAAAGTTATTCTAGAAAAATCATGAGTGCACAATAATTTTACAAACTCTAAACATTTAGTAAAATAAAATTTTTAGTGGGGATCAAATAAAAGTATAGGACTAAATCTGGTAAA
>NW_015650437.1:0-554 GCF_001515625.1 Sinocyclocheilus rhinocerous | reverse complement strand
ACAAATTAAATAGTTTTACTGCTTTTGGATTTTTCATTTTACTAAGGGTATATGAGAAGTATTTTAGATCAATTTAGGAGGGGATTTAAAGTATCTTCATTTATGTATAAAGTATTTTGCTAATAATATGATATTATTAATCAAATCATACAAAACAGAGCACTCTTTGGTTATTCCGTACATTACATCTTGTAAGATTAGAGTGAAACCATCAGCAACCACACGCTTCTCTACCATCCAGTCCTGCAATGCTTTCCAAAAAGACTGCCACAAACTACATGTAAAAAATACATGTTCTGTATCTTCAACTAAATATTTGCATAAATAACAGGGCTCATTTTCAAAATTGTTTGACAGAGGGGTCTTTAGAGGTGCAGTCATTTGTGTTTAAATTTTGAATGTAAAAATGTATTGGAGGGATATATCTCATTTAATATTTTAAATTGCATGTCTTTTACCTTGGGCAGAATAGGACATTTTAGATATGCTGTTCTGAAAAATTTAAGTGTTTTTTATCAAATGTATGATCTAATTTATTTCTTAATATTTGACAT
>NW_015650436.1:1241-1359 GCF_001515625.1 Sinocyclocheilus rhinocerous | reverse complement strand
GCGACATATGGTGGAGAATGCTGGCATTACAGGTGAATTGAGACAGACTTGTATACCGCCAGGTTGCTATAACGATCTCTGTGCTTCTTCTAGGAGAAACCGCTCTCTTCCCCCGGAC
>NW_015650436.1:0-1030 GCF_001515625.1 Sinocyclocheilus rhinocerous | reverse complement strand
GAGTACGACGACACCGAAGCTTACCTCCATGCGTTTGAGGTTATCGCGGCCCGGGAGGGGTGGGTACCGGAAGAGTGGGCTCGCATCATCGCTCCCTTCCTCACCGGAGAAGCTCAGCGGGCCTATTATGCCCTGCAGGTGCCCCGTAATGAAAAATATGACGAGCTTAAAGCCAAAATTCTAGCCCGGGTGGGCCTGTCTCCCATGGGGGCGGCGCAGCAATTTTACCAATGGACCTATGATGAACGGCAGACGGTGAGAGCTCAAGCTGCGCAACTTGCCCGATTGGCTCACCTGTGGCTTCTCTCTGGTTCCCCTACCGCTGACCAGGTAGCGAAGAAAGTCCTCGTTGATTGGCTGTTACGGGCGCTGCCCCGTCCGCTGAGGCGCCCGGTCAGTATGCAGAATCCACAGGACATCCACAGTCTGGTTGAAGCGGTCGAGCTGGCGGAGGCGACGAACGCCCGTGAGGCAGGGGAGAGAGCGGGCCTGGCGCCCCGCAGGGTGATGGAGCAGCGTCCGCTCGAAGGTGCACCGTGACCAGTCAGCAGACCGGCGGTCCCCGAATTCGTCGATGAGCCAATGCCCACTGAACCCCAGCACCGACGACCCGAGCCTGGATGGCCGGGTGTTTCCTGCATCAGGACGGACCTTCCCCTGGCCCCAGCCGGATGGTAAAGCTAGAGGGGAAACCAGTGCAGGCCTTGTTGGATTCCGGCAGTTCAGTCACCCTAGTGAAACCTACCGTGGTAAAACCAAGGCCCGAACAGAAGTCAGCGCTGCCACTGACGTGTGTGCACGGAGACACCCGCTATGTGCCGGCCCGCACGGTTCGGATTTCAGCGGAGCCCGGGACCTGGGCCATTGAGGTGGGCATTGTGCGAGACCTCCCCGTACCTCTGCTCCTGGGGCGGGACTGGCCGGGGTTCACGAAGCTCCTCCTCACCCCCAGGACAACAGGCCGTACCGCCCGGAACGGGCCACAGCGAAACCGTCGGGGACCGCCCAGCCCGAGACCGGCCTACCTAGC
>NW_015650435.1:0-463 GCF_001515625.1 Sinocyclocheilus rhinocerous | reverse complement strand
GTTCTGACTGTTCATTAGTCTGATAGCCTGAGGGAAAAAGCTATCTCTCAGTCAGCTAGTGCGGGATTAGATGCTGTGGAGACGTCTTCCTGAGGGCAGCAGGGAGAGCAGTCTGTGGGACGGGTGGCTGGAGTCTCTGATGATACTCCGGGCTTTCCTTATACACCGCCTCGTGTAGATGTCCTGGAGGGAGGGAAGCTCACCTCCAACAATGTGACGGGCAGTTCGCACGACCCTGTGCAGAGCTTTGCGGTTGCCCGCAGTGCTGTTTCCAAACCAGGCAGCGATGCAGCCAGTCAGGATGCTCTCCACAGTGCAGGTGTAGAATGTTCTGAGGATGCTGGGGCTCATTCCAAACTTCCTCAGCCGTCTCAGGAAGAAGAGGCGTTGATGTGTCTTCTTCAGCACTGCATCTGTATGAGCGGACCATGTGAGATCCTCATTGATGTGAACGCCGAGGAAC
>NW_015650434.1:17289-20561 GCF_001515625.1 Sinocyclocheilus rhinocerous | reverse complement strand
GCCCCCTCCTTGCTCGGGCCCTGGGGCTTCAGCCCCGCCTAGCCCTATGGTTAAAACGGCCCTGACTACAGTAGAGACTGAGTAATAGTGGAGGTAGATGTTAATTTATATTAAACATTTAAAAACACTTTAGAATGGAGAACGATTGCAGTGTTATGAACTGCCATATCTGCTCTTATGACCGGAGTGGAAACAGATCTAAAATGAAGTGCAATTTTCTGCTTTTCAGCTTTTTTTTTTTACACAATGGTGAAAGTATAGTTCAATGAAAATAAACAACTTGACTACAACCCGAATTCTGGAAATGTTGGGACGTTGGGAATTTTTAAAAATTTTGAATAAAATGAAAACTAAAAGAATTTCAAAATCACATGAGCCAATATTTTATTCACAATAGAACATAGATAACATAACTGTTTAAATGGAGAAATATTACAATTTTATGCACAAAATGAGCTCATTTCAAATTTGATGCCTGCTACAGGTCTCAAAATAGTTGGGACAGGGGCATGTTTACCATGGTTTAGCATCTCCTCTTCTTTTCAAAACAGTTTGAAGACTCTGGGCATCGAGGTTATGGGTTTCGGTGTTGGAATTTGGTCCCATTCTTGCCTGATATAGGTTTCCAGCTGCTGAAGAGTTCGTGGTCATCTTTGGCGTATTTCTCATTTAATGATGCGCCAAATGTTCTCTATAGGTGAAAGATCTGGACTGCAGGCAGGCCAATTCAGCACCTGGACTCTTCTACTATGAAGCCATGCTGTTGTAATAGCTGAAGTATGTGATTTTGCATTGTCCTGCTGATATACACAAGGCCTTCCCTGAAATAGACGTCGTCTGGAGGGAAGCATATGTTGCTCCAAAACGTTTATATACACCTTTCAGCATTCATAGTGCCTTCCAAAACATGCAAGATGCCCATACCGTATGCACTTATGCACCCCCATACCATCAGAGATGCTGGCTTTTGAACTGAACGCCGATAACACGCTGGAAGATCTCCCTCCTCTTTAGCCCGGAGGACACGGCGTCCGTGATTTCCAACAAGAACGTCAAATTTGGACTCGTCTGACCATAGAACACTTTTCCACTTTGAAACAGTCTATTTTAAATGAGCCTTGGCCCAAAGGATACGATGGCGCATCTGGACCATGTTCACATTACTTCCTTTTTGCATGATAGAGCTGTAGTTGGCATCTGCAGATGGCATGGCGGATTGTGTTTACCGACAGAGGTTTCTGGAAGTATTCCTGGGCCCATTTAGTAATGTCAATGACAGAATCATGCCGATGAGTGATGCAGTGGCGTCTGAGGCCCGAAGACCACGGGAATCCAACAAAGGTCTTCGGCCTTGTCCCTTACGCACAGAGATTTCTCCAGTTTCTCTGAATTTTTAATGATGTTATGCACTGTAGATGATGAGATTTGCAAAGCCTTTGCAATCTGACGTTGAGGAACTTTGTTTTAAAAGTATTCCACAATCTTTTTACGTACTCTTTCACAAATTGGAGAGCCTCTGCCCATCTTTACTTCTGAGAGACTTCCTTCTTTACTTTTACGCTCTAAGACATCCCTTTTATAGCTAATCATGTTACAGACCTGATGTCAATTAACTTAATTAGTTGCTAGATGTTCTCTCAGCTGAATCTTTTCAAAATGTCTTGCTTTTTCAGCCCTTTGTTGCCCCCATGCCAACTTTTTTGAGACCTGTAGCAGGCATCAAATTTGAAATGAGCTCATTTAGTGGTTAAAAGTGTACAATTTCTCCGTTTAAACATTTGTTATTTTCTCTCTGTTTTATTGTGAATAAAATATTGGCTCATGTGATTTGAAAGTCTTTTAGTTTTCATTTTATTCAAATTTAAAAAACGTCCCAACATTTCTGGAATTCGGGTTGTAAAATTTGGCTTTGCCATTTGTATTTATTATTTATTACAGATTCATAATTTCCGATCCACTTGAATTTGTAAGTGCTCATGCCATGAATAATGAACGAAAACACGTTTGGAAATATTACGTATGATATAGCTCATTACGATCACTCTCCGTGTTCATAAAGCAACTGCTCCTTTGATTCATTGTTCAGCAAATCTTTGTGAGAAATTGTATTTGTTCCATTTAAGTCCAGTAAAACTTTTGTGTAGTTTGGTGTAGTGCTTTCACAATGTAATTAATTTCAGAGCTGCATTACAGAGGGTCATTTCAGGGCGATATATGTTGATTAAATCCAACAGTTCTCAATTCCAGTCCTCGTGTCACGTTATCCACGCTCTGCATATTTTGCATGCAGGGGCACCGCTATGGTTTGTGGGACCCCTGAACGTCCCCCTCTGTAGAAATCTCGTTCCCCCCTTGGGTCCTTGGAATCGTCCTAACCCCCCCACGGCGCCCGTTTGCATGTCTGTCTTGTTTAACACACCTGATTCAGATAACCAGCTCGTTAGAAGAGAGCTCCATGCATGAAATGTGTACAGAATGACATATTCCCTACAGAGTGTTCTTTGCTCCCTACTCCCTGAGCAGGGGGAATCCGGTAAAATTTACTTCACTTCGGAACATTAATTCACGGATTTGTGCTATGCCATGGCCTGCAGCTTCTTCACACACAGACAAAACTTACCAGAGAAGTGTGACATAATATACCCCTGTAAATTAATACAATTTAAATTCATGTCTCGCACACTTTAATGCCCTTTGAATGGAACATATATGCTCGCTTCGAACTGGAAACATGACGGAATATACTGTGATGTCTTTTTTGCAGGGCACTTACTGTCGAATAGAACAAATGTCTGAAGTGGTAAGAGAAACGTATGAAATATGCAGAGAACCACTGAAATACATGATCAACTGGCTGAGATCAAGCTGTATATTGTGTTTATTATTTTATCTGGCAGATATATCAGTGCCCTCTAGTTATTAAAAACTGCAAAAAAAAATCAGTTTGGTCCTGTGTGTAATACAATAAAAGGCGGCCGTATGATTTCAATGAGTGTGTATGTGTAGTGTCCAGGCCACACGACTGAGCGCTCGAATGATCACTATTGAATATGAATATTAGTCCATTTATTCTAAGCAAATGCAAGCAGCTCTTAAAAATATTAACGCAAATTCAGCTGTTTTTTCCTCTGGTGATTTGTATCTGCTGTCATTGTAAGCTACTTAGCTTGTCCTAAAACATGAGGGCGCCTACCCAAAATGCAGTGCGCAGTGACGTCGATTCCCGTTCTCTATATTGAGCAATGGACGATGTTAAATCCATACATAAGATA
>NW_015650434.1:0-11995 GCF_001515625.1 Sinocyclocheilus rhinocerous | reverse complement strand
ACGATGTTAAATCCATATATAAGATAGATCTGAGGAAAAATGCATTACTGGTCGGTGCCATCTAGCGTGCAGGCGTGAATTAGCAGAAGGCGATCAATCGTTTCGTGCTCGATGTGATTTCACCATTCGTCGGCGATTCACCTCACTTTTTCGCATCGCGCTCATCGTGAAACGGCCTTAACACACTACTTACATTAAATGCATATAAATATCAGTTGTCAGTCTATATCTCCCAATAATATGTCTTAGTAAGGTGATATTTAAATAGTTAGTCTTATGATCCAAGTTCTGTAGTTTCAAAACTTATAATACAATGCAATACAATTATGACTGAGAGATGAACAAATAAACGTTCCTCAAAAACCTAATGATCATATTTGATACTTACATTTTAACATGAGTTTTCTAAAATAATTATGTATGGATAATCAAGTAAACCGAAGTTGCTTCAATCTAGCATGTGTTCATCATGAGATATTACTAACAATATCAAAGTTATTCTAACGTTTATTTTATAAAAATCAGGTAAGATATCACAACAACAACAACAACAAAACATATCACAAGCTGAAGGTGCACAATTAAACTAAAAGGTCTTTTACTTGCTAAACAATCATAAACTATCAATCAGATGACAGAAGGCATGTAGTAGATTGGGGTACATGATTCTCAGCAAAGGTTTGATCATGTGGATAATTTAGAGGCAGTGGCGGACAGTAACGGAGTAGCTTTACTTCGTTACTGTACTTAAGTACATTTTAGGTTTGAGAAGAAAAAAATCATTATGAAAATATAATTATATTTTCCTTAAAATGTTCTTCCTAACTTCAGGCCTTATTCTCATGTCATATATAACTGTGATGTTCTGCAAAACAACAAGCTTTAAAACACTTTTTTCTTACTGGTGAAAATCAGATGGTCAAATGTTTTCTCTCAGGTACTTCGCAGTGTAAGCTTCACAGTGAACATTACTACATCACTCTCGTCAACGCAGTCCATATCAACAACAACAATATATCTTGACTCCATATAGTGGTTATTTTGAGCAGTAGGATTGTATTTTGAGCAGTAGGAATATAAAATTAAATTAAGTAGCCTATATAAAATTGCAAAATAAATCTATTAGTACTTTTTTACTTAAGTACATGAAAAATCGAGTACTTTTCTACTTTCACTCGAGTAAAATTGAAAAAGGAGTACTTTTACTGGAGTAATATTTTATTATACTATCTGTACTTTTACTCAAGTACTTGATTTGTGTACTTCGTCCACCACTGTTTAGAGGCCTGTATCAAATATAATAAAGTAGCCTTTACAAGGTTGAAAAGATTCAGTTCACACAACAGAATCTCACCTGACCAAAGACAACTACTCACCATGGATTTCAACATTGACTTCCCTGTATTTGGTCCCTCTGCAGTTGCTGATTTGTAGTTTATAAAGTCCAGAGTGTTTAATTGTGGAATTCATGACGGTCAGAGATCCAGTCTTCTGGTCCAGCATCAGTTTTTCTCTAAATATCTCATTAGGACCACCAAATGTCTTTGTGGTCTCTCCAATCATTTGAGCAATGAGGCGGTCTTCATCTCCAAACTTCCACAGGATCAGATCATCCTTCTGTATTTTAGTATAAGTGTCTATAAAGACACAATCTCTCTCCATCACTGAAAGCACCCGCACTTAATTTGTGCCAGCAGTGCATAGAAACAGAAAAAGACAAAGAAATGTTGCAATTCGATCAGATGTGTGCATGTGAAGAACATATTTTGTAATGAACAAAACAAAAGATAATCAGATTCTGTTTTATCAGTTTGAAAAGGACATGATTTGAAGTCTTCTCACAATATTGTCATTATTAAACACATCACTGTCTCAGTTTCTGTTTGCTGCACAATACTGGTGAGAAGCAAATTGTGTCTCCAGTGATTTACTACTTCTGCAGTATCAGTACCAGCTGCTAGATCACACCACATGGGCAAAAGCATGTTTATTTGCCTATGTGGCTCAATAGGACAATGTTAATCTTCAATTTATGAAGACTGAAATAATTCACAGAACAATGTTTGAATGACGTCTGATCATTATTGCACTGAAAGACTTACCACTACGGGTTGCACAGACTAGTTGACTTACTGTTTCCATACAAATTACTTAAAAAAAAAAAATCCTATAGATTTATAGTGGCTGTAATATTAATGCTGTCCTATAGAGGGGATATACATACAGAATAAGAAATCTTTGAACTCCACTTTTATTTTCCATCAGTTAAAATTATAAATAAATATACATATACTGTTCAGGACAGAATTGATTTAGATTTTTCATTGAATTTATTATTTTGTATATGTCTACTCAAGTGAGGACTTTAATTTTGAAAAGCAGTCACATAGTTCAAGAAGCAGGAAGTTCGAGCAGTACTGCAGTGAGTCAGCAGAATGTTGTAGCTGTTCTGTGTGAGGCTCATTCTGAAATATCTTCTTTCTTCTGTTAGACGCAATGTCTGTGAGTACGCAGTGTTGAATATATTGTGTGATACATATAAGAATGTTATTTTGATATAATTATAGTGTATATTTTCTTTGTTTTTTGTATATTTTTACAGTTTCACAGTTGAATCATAAACTTCAGAAACGACTTGATGTCTCCGGCGAGGAGTCACTGTTTAACTTACTGGATAGTTAGATGCCAGAGAAGTCTAATAAGGCCAGTATAGTGAAAAGACAATGATACAACGGACTGAGAAGGATGCTCAAGAATTGTGTGGAATCAAGATTTAGACATTCAAGAGACTCTATCACATCAATCTGATTTTCCTGCATACGATCAAGCCTCACATAAGCATGGCAGAAGGTCAGATAGACTCGGCAGATCTTAAAGGCACAGGGGAAGATGTGCATTCCGTCAGCACACGTTCCTCTAAAGCATCCAGTCGTTCTTCGAGGGGACCCAGTCGTCACTCAAGTGCCAGCATCCAGATACAAGCAAGAATATCATGTTGCTTTTCCACCTTTCTCAGTGTTTGTGAATTTTGTACGTTCGGAAGCAAAAGCACGCACAGATCCAAGTTTCAATACATTCCCTCATGCAAGATATGAGAAAGGAGAAAGATTTGAGAGACAAAGACAAATGCCAATATCCGTTCACAAAACTCAAGTTAATCCTTCTACTAGAGCACGAGCCGAACAGGAAAAGATATCAGTCAGCCCAAATAAAATCTGCCCAATACATGGAAAACCCCATCCTTTAAGAAGATGCAGAGGGTTCAGAGAGAAATCTATACAAGATAGAATGCAGTTCCTGAAAGAGCAGTCCGTGTGCTATCATTGCTGTTCCTCCACTGATCATCTTGCCAGGTATTGCACTGTGGAAGTTCAGTGCAAAGAGTGCGGTAGTGACCGTCACCCATCAGCCCTTCATCCAGGTCCTGCCCCCTGGAAATCTCAGGCATCTACCCCTGCCTCAGAGTATGGCGGGGAGAAAGACAAATCAGTTAATCATGAGGTTACATCTGAGTGCACGGAAGTCTGTGGAGAAGGTTTGAGTGCACGGTCTTGTTCAAAAATGTGTCTAGTTTCGGTTTATCCAGCTGGACACAAAGAGAAAGCAAAGAGGATGTATGCTATCCTAGATGAGCAAAGCAATCGCTCCTTGGTGAGAAAAGATTTCTTTGACATCTTTAACATCAAGACAAGCCCATTTCCCTACACACTAAAAACATGTGCAGGGCTTCTAGAAACAGCTGGTAGAAGAATTTTTGATTTCATTGTGGAATCTATTGATGGGAAGATACGTCTACCTCTCCCTTCTCTTTTAGAATGTAATCAGATTCCAAACAATCGTACAGAGATTCCGACTCCTGATGCAGCGTTCCATCACAGCCACCTGAGACAAATAGCACCGGAAATACCACCTCTCGACTCCGATGCTGAGATTCTTCTATTACTGGGCAGAGACATCCTACAAGTGCACAAAGTGCGCCAACAAATTAATGGCCCGAATGATGCCCCCTTCGCTCAAAAACTGGATTTGGGCTGGGTTGTCGTCGGGGATGTGTGTCTCAAAGGAGCTCATAGGCCATCTTCAGTTCATACTTTCAAGACTTTCATCTTGGAAAGTGGCCGTCACAGCTTTCTGAGTCCATGCTACAGTCAAATCAAGGTAAAAGAGAAGTTGGATGTAAATCCACAATGGCAACAATCTCTAGAAGCCTCACCCGAGGACCCCTTTCTGTTAGTGTCTGATGGTGAAAAGATTGGTCGTTCAGTTTTCTCCTACACAGCGAATGATTATAAGATTGCTCCATCTGTGGAAGACACTAGGTTTCTCCAGATCATGGACAAAGAGGTCTTCCAAGACAGCTGCAATAGTTGGGTTGCTCCGTTACCTTTTCGTGAGCCCAGACAAAGTCTACCTAACAACAAAGACTATGCATTGAAACGTCTTCTTGCACTGAGACACACTCTGAACAAGCGACCGCAAATGAGAGCACACTTCCTGGAATTTATGGACAACTTGCTAAAAAATGAGCATGCAGAGATTGCACCGCCTCTTCAGCATGGTCAGGAAGTGTGGTACTTGCCGCTGTTTGGAGTGTATCATCCTAAGAAACCTAATAAAATACGAGTTGTCTTCGATTCAAGTGCACCCTATGAGGGAGTTTCACTGAACAGTGTGCTTCTCACAGGCCCTGATTTGAATAACAGCTTGCTAGGGGTCCTGATGAGATTCCGTAAAGAGCCTGTGGCTATTACTGCTGACATACAGCACATGTTTCATTGTTGTCGGGTTAGGGAGGATCATAACGATTATCTTAGGTTCCTGTGGTACAGAAACAATGACCTTAACAGTGAGATTGTGGATCACAGAATGCGTGTGCATGTTTTCGGGAATAGCCCATCACCAGCAGTGGCTATTTATGGCCTACGGAGAGCAGCCAAAGAATATGAAGAGAGTTTTGGCAGTGACACCAGAAAGCTGGTAGAGAAGGAGTTTTATGTTGATGACATGCTGAAATCATGTGCTACAGAGGCTGAGGCGATCGATCTTCTCAAACGTACACAAGAGATGCTTGCAGTGTCTAATCTTAGACTGCACAAGATTATCTCCAACTGTCCAAGTGTGATTGAAGCTTTTCCTTTGGAAGATCGTGCTGATGGCATTAAGGATCTGCAACTTTTCTCAAATGGCCTTCCTATCCTGCGTAGTCTTGGTGTGTCCTGGAACATTGCAACAGACACTTTCATGTTTCATGTTTCAGAAGATGACAAGCCTTTCACTCGGAGAGGAGTTCTGTCTACCGTGAATGGCTTGTATGACCCTCTTGGATTCCTTGCGCCTGTTACCATACAAGGGAGGTTACTGTTGAGGGAACTTACCAAACAAGGCGAGAGCTGGGATTCACCTTTGCCAGAGGACATGGAGGCTGAGTGGAGAAAATGGAAAAATTCTCTTCAAGATTTAAAAGAGCTTCAAATACCACGTGTTTGCACATCCATCCCTTTGTCTGATGTCCAGAGTAAAGAACTTTATGTTTTTGCGGACGCATCAGTCAAGGCTATTGCTGCTGTGGGATACCTAAAGGTGACAGATCATCATGGTCACACAGATGTTAACTTCTTGTTTGGAAAATCAAAATTAGCACCACAGCCAGACATTACTGTCCCAAGACTGGAGTTGTGTGCTGCTGTATTAGCAGTGGAGATTGCAGAGTTGATTGTGGAAGAGATGGACATGACCTTCGATCATATCTGGTATTACACTGACAGTAAAGTAGTACTAGGCTACATTCGTAATCAAACACGGAGGTTCTATGTCTACGTGAACAACCGAATTCAACGAATCCATAAATCCAGTTCACTTGCACAATGGCAATATGTTCCCACAGATCTTAACCCAGCAGACCACGGATCCAGATCTGTACCTGCAGCTTTCCTAGGTTCCACTTTGTGGCTTACAGGCCCACACTTCCTGCATAATTCCCAGTTTCGGTCTGAATCACAGGAATCATTTGAGCTTGTGGATCCAGCCTCAGATCCTGAGATACGCCCACAAGTGTGTACGAACCTAACTGAAGTTCCCAAGTTCACATGGAACTCCGAGAGATTAAGGAGGTTCTCTAACTTTAACACTCTCATCAGAGCGATAGCACGTCTGATTCACATTGTAAGTTCTTTTGCCAAACAATCACAAGATGTTAATTGCAGAGGATGGCACATCTGCAGCATAGGTCCTTCCGAAGAAGAGCTGGAGAAAGCAAAAATCCTTGTGCTGAAAAATGCTCAATATGAGAGTTATCCGACAGATATTAAAAACATAATTGCAGCTCACAAACTTACTCAGAAAAGTGCATTGAGGAAACTATCTCCTGTCCTTGACAGCAATGGATTACTTCGAGTAGGAGGCCGTATTGCCAAATCAGGTCTGGAACCTTGTGAAGTCAACCCTATTATCATCCCGGGTACACATCATGTAGCAATGCTGATCGTGCGACATTATCATGAGGCTGTGAAACATCAGGGCAGGCACTTTACAGAAGGTGCAGTTAGAGCCGCTGGATTTTGGCTAGTAGGAGGTAAAAAGTGTATACGCAGTTTGCTTTTCAAGTGTGTAATCTGCAAGAAGCTGCGAGGGAAGACAGAACATCAGCAGATGTCTGACTTGCCAGCAGAACGGCTGACGGTAGCTCCACCCTTCACATATGTGGGTGTTGATGTTTTCGGACCATGGGAAGTGACTGCCCGTAAGACCAGAGGAGGTCAAGCTAATTACAAGAGGTGGGCAGTTATGTTTTCATGTATGTGCACAAGAGCTGTCCACATCGAAGTAATTGAAGCAATGAGCTCTAGTAGTTTCATCAATGCCCTAAGGAGATTTTTTGCTATCAGAGGGCCAGCTAAACAACTACATTCAGATCGTGGCACAAATTTCGTTGGAGCTTCTCGAGAACTCAAAATGGATGAATCTAGTGTCAGTTCAGAGGATGTTCAGAAATATCTGAAGGAACAATATTGCACCTGGAAATTCAATCCACCTCACGCATCTCATATGGGTGGTCACTGGGAGCGAATGATCGGGATTGCTCGTCGCATTCTTGACTGTATGCTTCTCAATGAGAAATCTTCCCGTCTCACACACGAAGTCTTAACAACATTCATGGCGGAAGTTACTGCAGTGATGAATTCACGGCCTTTAATCCCAGTGTCCTCTGACCCAGAATTTCCCTTTATTCTCACCCCTGCCACTCTTTTGACACATGCAACACCTGCAACACCTCCCCCACCTGGAGACTTTGGGAATAATGAGTTGCTGAAGGAAGAATGGAAAAGGTTAGCCGGGTTAGCCGACATCTTCTGCAAGGTCCTAGAGTCTGGAGGAAGGGTGGAGAAGCTCATAGCCCAAGTTGCTTGAAGTCCAGTGTTAAGTTTCCACAGGCTGTGATGATTTGGGGTGCAATGTCATCTGCTGGTGTTGGTCCATTGTGTTTTTTGAAAACCAACGTCACTGCACCCGTTTACCAAGACACTTTGGAGCACTTCATGCTTCCTTCTCTTTTTGAACTTTTTGAAGATGCTGGTTTCATTTTCCAGCAGGATTTGGCACCTGCCCACACTGCCAAAAGTTGGTTAAAGAATTAATTATTTTGTATACATCTACTCAAGTGAGGACTTTAATTTTGAAAAGCAATCACATAGTTCAAGAAGCAGGAAGTTCGAGCAGTACTGCAGTGAGTCAGCAGAATGTTGTAGCTGTTCTGTGTGAGGCTCATTCTGAAATATCTTCTTTCTTCTGTTAGACGCAATGTCTGTGAGTACGCAGTGTTGAATATATTGTGTGATACATATAAGAATGTTATTTTGATATAATTATGGTGTATATTTTCTTTAATTGTTTTTTGTATATTTTTACAGTTTCACAGTTGAATAATAAACTTCAGAAACGACTTGATGTCTCCGGCGAGGTTTTTTGAGTCACTGTTTAACTTACTGGATAGTTAGATGCCAGAGAAGTCTAATAAGGCCAGTATATATACTGTGAGAGCAATCGACAGGTTATGTTTGTTTATACCATCTGGATACTTAATATTGATCAGATTAATGCATGTTTTACAAAGTTTATTGTATAAGTAAGTTAATCGCCTTTCTTAAGTAATGTTCTGCTACACTGTAATGCACACACATACAGACAGTATAGCTCAGACATCACGTGCAGATTGCGTGCACACAGAAACATTCACAGCAACATCACGAATCACGGATGTGTGTGTTGTGGAGCAATGGTCCTCTCAGTATTGTGAATGAAGCTCAAAAAGCAGAGTTCTAGATGTAAAAAAATAAGACATTATTGAACACAGCAATAAAGCTGAGATGACAGCCACCGCATCTGAATCTATTCTGTCCAGGTATCAACTTTTTTACCTTATTCTTGTCAGCTCTTGGCCAATGGTATCACAGTTACATTGATTTCATTCCTCTGATTTGCTACAATTAATTTTTACTCCTCCTGGCATATTTTCTAATTGTGGAATCCTGCTAATCCTGTTTGAACCATCTTCAAAATAATCTTTATCTCACCCCTCCCACTGCAGGTGTCCTCATGGGCCATTCATCAAACTTGTTTGTGCTATCCCTGACATATTCTTGGAAGTCACCCAAAGTTCACTGGTTCACCCAAGTTCATCGGTGCAGTCCAATGGAAAGCACCCATACTTGCCCATTGGAAAGCACCTAAGACTCACAGTCTGTATTAAGACATCCAATATTGAAACTATCATCATATTGATCAGTCTATTTATTATTGTTATAGCCACACATCATATATTTTGAGTAAAATATCACAACACATTTTGCTTGAAAACGCACAAAAGTTCTGCTATGGGTTTGTTTGGAACTATTTTTGTTGCAGAAAGAGCAAAAATTGGTGTTTAAAATTGTGCCTAAAATGCAATTTACTTAATATTAACTAGTTTCTTGAAAGTTTGTATAAAATCAGTACGTTTGCAATTGTGCTCATATTCGTGAAAATAGCTGTCTTGCTCTTGTGATATTGTTTAATTATATGTTAATTATATTATATAATATAAAAACAATATCTCATACAAGTACTTTTTTTGCAATTACATCTTGAAATTTTTGGGGTATTTGTATAAACTTTGGTAAAAATTCCCCATTAAATTCCGACCCAGCATAACAGTATCAAAATAAATCAAATTAGACATAAGTTATTGATTGCATTTGAAGCAGGAAGTTTTACATCCAATTACAATAATGATGTTAACAATTAAAGTTGGAGAGACACTGCACAGGTAGGATTTATTCACACATAATCTGTAAGAAATATGACCCACAGACAAAATTATAAAAATTAGCTTTTATATAGGAGCAACAGTTTTTTTGTGAGTTTGACTCTAGGCTTGAGGCTTCACAAGCCAAAATCACAGTTTGTTCACAAACGTTATCCTTTGTTTGCAAATTGTGGCTTGTTGCAAAGCATTCCCATCACTTGCGTTTTTTTATCAATGACATCATCAGCAATTAGTCAACGTCGACTCGACTTTAATCACACATGTCGACTTAAAAAAAAATCTGAGGTCGTTCAACCCCTACTCACCAGTGACAGTAACAATGAATGTCTTGTATTTGGGTTCTCTGCTGCCGCTGATCTTTACTCGATAAACCCCATCATGTATGGGTCTGATGTTTGTGATGGTCAGTGATCCAGTCGTCTCGTCCAGCTTCAGTCTGTCTCTGAATCTCCAATCAGGACCATCATGTGTCTCTCCATTCCTTTTTTTTATTTCAGCTATGGGAGACTTCTCAGTTTCAAACTTCCACTCTATCTCATCATCTGTCTGTATTTCAGCACCAGTGTTTAGTCTGACTTCATCTCCATCCATCACTGACAGAATGTTCACTTCATGTCACAACAGTCCATATAAACAGAGAAATGAGATTATAATAAATCAGTCATTACAGCTTCTTTGGAATTGAAAAGAAAGAAATGGTCTTTGTGTGTGTATATCAGCAAGAACAAACTGCACAGGTAATTGTGACACTAATAACAGTAATATATTGCAAAAAATGTTAACATAAATGCAATAATTATCTATGCATGCACATTATGATTAATCTGTACGGTACTTTTGTACTACATTAATTCATTTTTGTTCGTCACAGTATTGAATAAACTGAGGAAAATACTAAATGACAAATTACAATAACACACTATAAAATGCAGTATAATTTATTGTAAATCTGTGTTCATTTCAGAGCACAAACTACTCACCATTGATAGCAACACAAAATTTCTTCTTTGTGGTTCTTCTGCTGTTGCATATCTGTAGTTTATAATTTCCAGTTTGTTCATTTGTGATGCTCTTGATAGTCAGAGATCCAGTCTTGTCCAGCTGCAGTGCGTTTATGAATCTCTTGTCAGCATCAGGATATGTGATCTCTCTAGTCTGTCCCATCATTTGAGCAATGAGTTTGTTTTCATCACCAAACATCCACTGTATCTCATCATCTCTGTGTATTTCATTGCCAGGGTTTAAAGTGACAGATTCTCCCAACGTCACGTTTTTATTCTCCACTTTATTTGTGTCAGCAGCACATAGAAACGGAGAAAGAAAATGTTGCCATTAGATCAAGTGTGTGCATATGAATATCAGCATTTGAGCTTTCCACATCTCTCCTCAACCACCACCAGTGTGCAGCATCCACTTGGATGATGCTATGGCAGCCACAGGACAACGGCGCCAGTGCACTCACCACACACCAGCTACAGGTGGAGAGGAGAGAGAGTCATAGAGCCAATCAAGTGAATGGGGATTATTAGGAGGCCATGATTGAAAAAGGCCAGTGGAGTGAATTTGGTCAAGACACCGGGGTTACGAGAAGTGCCATGGGATTTTTAATGACCACAGAGAGTCAGGACCTCGGTTTAATGTCTCGTCCAAAAGACGGTGCCCCCTTCTTTTTTTTTTGACAGATAGTGTTCCCGTCACTATACTGGGGCGTTAGGACCCACACAGATCACAGGGTGAGCACCCCCTGCTGGCCTCACTAACACCTCTTCCAACAGCAACCTAGTTTTCTCAGGAGGTCTCCCATCCAGGTACTGACCAGGCTCAACCCTGCTTAGCTTCAGTGGGCAACCAGTCTTGGGCTGCAGAGTGATATGGCTGCGGCCATGGCCTTGATGTAACTGAACTGCTCTTAGAGTGGTTTACACTGCTGAATAAAGAGCCTGTGCTGAAGATGCAATGCTTTACAAAAACCATAATAAAATACAGTGGCTCACATCATCCTCTAGTGTCAGGGATGATCTGGTTTTGTGCACATGAAATGCACCAGAAAACTAGCACGTCTTATGTTCTGTCACTTCAATCAACACTGTGCAGAGACTGTTATGCTGTTATGCTTCGTGTAATAACATTTCATTTTTTGTGGGACTTTTGTCACTTTATTTGAAGGACAGTAGAGAAGTTAAAGGAAATCACTAGAGAGAAGAAATGTAAAAGGAACACAACAATGACCATAAGTGACACTGAATCTCTGGTGTTTTAACATGTTTGGATCATGTGTATTAACCGCTAACTAGATCATGCCTTAAATACAAATATGTGTTTATGTGACAATTTAATTCACTGAGTAAAACTTCTTAACGTATAAAGCAGGGGTGGGGAACGTTGATCCTGGAGGGCCACTGTCCTGCAGAGTTTAGCTCCAACCCTGAAAAAAATACCTACCTGTATCCTGAAGAACTTGATTAGCTTGTTCAGGTGTGTTTGATTAGAGTTGGAGCTCAACTCTGCAGGGACACCAACCCTCCAGGATCAGCGTTCCCCACCCCTGGTATAAAGTTGATAAAACCAACAACAGACACACACTGAACACCAAAATGACAGAGTAAGTCTGTATGTCAAAGAGTTTGAGCTGAATTATCCACAGAGAGAGAAAAAATATATATACAGTGGGTACGGAAAGTATTCAGACCCCCT
>NW_015650433.1:0-3724 GCF_001515625.1 Sinocyclocheilus rhinocerous | reverse complement strand
TCTCTATTTCTACTTCTGCATATTTATTTATTTATTGTTCTGTTTCCTTATATTAGTGTTATATTCCACCTCTACTGTGTAATTCTATGTATGTCTGCACTATGTGTGTACATTCTTCTGCACTTGAAGCTCTTTTCGCCAAGTCAAATTATTTGTGTGTGTAAACATTCTCGGTAATAAAGCTCTTTCTGACTTATGACTTCATGTCCAGGCTTCTGATGATAAGGACTCACACAGAAATATTTAATTTGGAATCCTCAGCCTAGAAAGCGAAGATGTGGCACAGCATCCCGTCTTTCACCTCCATCTGTGGGATTCATCTCAAAGGGGAATTGTGGGATGGACAATTTAGAGAACCTCCTTCAGGCCATTTGTTCTTGTTTTTGGATTGATGTATGCCTTGCATCTTGGTTAGTGCAAGACCAATAGATTTATTAGTTTATTAGACAAAAACTCAACATACCTAAAGTTAGCTAAAATGTGTTGAATGGATTTTGGAAAATTAATTTAATTAAACTGTGAATTCTAAAAGTAAATCCTTGTTGTATATATTTTTGTCCTTGTTTATTGTGCAACTGTAATTTAAATAATAATAATTTGGCAGAGATAATCCAGTCAAATTAAACCAGTTAAATAGCTATATTAAAAATGCAATTTGGTCTACTGAAAGTTAACATTAGTGCAATTTCATAATTTGAGTTACCTTAACTGGAAAATTGTAGTTATTGTAACAGATTGTTAGTTCAACTAACACTTTCCAATGTAAAGAACTTGAAATGTCTTGTTTGTTCAACAAGACAAAATCAACTTTTTTAGGGCAACAAGTTTCCATAGATTGTTTTAGGTTCAGTTTACTTGTACAGGTTTAAAATGTCTCAATGGAGGGACGAAAATCTCTCAGATTTCATTAAAATATTTTCTTTTGTGTTTCAAAGATGAATGATAGTCTTACAACATGACGTTACTATAACATACATTTTCATTTTTGGGTGAACTATCCCTGTAATATTAGCCATTTGGTGACTATTCGTTAAAAGAAAAGGAAGAAAAGCAATAACTGAAAGACCCAAGAAACAGAGTGAAGGGTAGGATCAATGTTTAATAAAGTGTGAAAATTTTCATATGGCAAGATAAAAACAGAAAATGTATTTTTAGTTAGGTTTCTGAATGCTATTTATGTACAACTAAATTGTACTAATACAGAGCAACAACAATTTAAACAATAACATATATTTATGTGCATATGGGAGAGCATTTGATCACCATTTTTTGGGGACATTTTCATATACAGCATTTGTCTTTGATTTCTGCAAGGAAAAATACATAAAAAATACACTCAATCAGCAATGATTCTCATGCAACAGAAAATAATAGCAGTCCAGCTGAGGTTTCTCTGTGCAAATCTTTTTTTTTGATAACTACATACTACAAACAGATGCTAACATGGAGCAGCTAGAGGAAATGACATCAATCATGACTTTAAGCAGATAAATCATCAAACATACTAAGTTCTGACAGTTTGTCATGACAGCCTCTACTCTGAGAATGATTGTCTTTCACACAAAAGCAACAGCAAAGACACTTGTTGCAGCACATTTACAAAGCAACCAGTGGCTGCTAAAGCTGCATTTGAACCAGCTGCAGCTCAACGACAGACTTCAGCACTTACTCAGCAGTCCTACTTTCTTTACAATGACAATCTAATCAAATAAAAAATAACTTTGTATGGGTTATTTAAAAAAAAATTGATATGATTTTAAACAAAACCTAATTTAGGCCACATATCACATCACGAGCAAAAATACAAATGTGCTGTGCATAAACTAAAGATGCATCACAATGCAACTCCATTAATTATGGAAGCAATCTACAACAGTTCACTCATGATAAACTGCTCACACCCAGCATAAACGCGAGATTGACAGGGCAAGAATTATCATAGTTTTAATTATTTATTGTTTGATGATCACTGCGGTCTTTTAATGTGTATATTTTCATTTCTAATATGTTGCGGTATCCAACAATGAACCAACACTTAAATGCATAATCCTTTATCAATGACTGGTGTTTAAAAATAAAAGTTTTAATACATTTTAAATACATTGCCTATGTGCTAAAATGTTCTGATTTGCACTAATGAATTTTTAGGTCTGCTAAATGGAAAGACTTGTGCTGAGGTGCAAAGAGCATGCAGCCTTCATTGACTAATTGTAAATAGCATAAAAATATGGTTAAACACTCCTTTTGATGTGCTCCATATACTGAAGGTAGCAATGATGACGGTTGAGTCGATAAACCACAAACGTCTGAACCCTGATAGCACAGGTACATCACGGAGATGTCTATTTGACGTCTACTTATAAAACAGATAGTTCTGATTGGTTGAGCCAAGTTTGAAGCTGTTGTAAATTACTCTACAAACATACACCTTTGTTTATATTTGTGTTTTGCTCGGCAACAAATTTGGTTGGAACCACAACCGTTTCTGAGGAACTACATTTTTTGGCGGAAGAATAATGTTTTTATTAATATCATTACACTTTATTTGCTTTGTTTATATTGTGAAACCTAACTACATATATGGAATAACCGTTTTCCACTTCATGTCGTACCTAACAACGCCCCTTAGCTGTTATAAATTCACTGTAAACCACGGCTTCACGGGGCTTATTGCTTTTATATACATCTGCTAGACGTATTTTTTAGAGTGTTTGCTCATCTGCAATACGTCTATAGGACGTTTCCTATCAGATGTCAAAAAGACGTTTAGAAGATGTCTTTAAGATGTTTATGATTTAGAATGAATGTAAAACTGACATCTTACAGACATCTATCAGATGTTTGTACACAGCAGATGCTTTCCAGATGAAGCGATTTTAACAGAAATCTTGCAGCCATATGCACTGGAAGGATTTCGCGATTGAGACAGCCCTTAAAATGGTTGACTCCCTGATCAATGTCCTGACTGAACTATAGGGAGCTGACTGAGACTCACCCAAGGTCTTCAGACTCGCTAGAAACTTCCAGGCAAGTGTGTTGGAGCTGTTTGAAGCTGAAATCTGCAGGACTTTGACCCTCCAGGAGCAAAATTCGACACCCTTGCTCTACATAGTGAACGGATATTCTGTATTCTATTCCTTGTTTAATTTGTTTGTTTAAATCTTTTTGATGATCCAGGGCTGAGCATGTACGTTTACTATCTATATCCTTAATCCAATCTGGACTAGCAACTAGATTAAAAACCCACAAGTTTTTTAAAACACAAGATTGTTCAAATACTATACAAAGTATAGTAAACAATTTCAAATAAAGTAAAATATAAAGTTTCAAAGTTTCTTAGAGGAACAGAAATGTTGTGAGCAAAGCTTCTTGGGGAAAACAATTTTGCAAGCAAAACCACTGAAATATAATTTCAATAGGGGTTTACAGGAGTAACTCTTGAACTACAAGCACAAAGATGTGAAGATGTGAGTTGGGTTAGTCCATATTTGACCCAAAGTTGGGTTGAAACACCCCAGCATTTTTTAGTGTGTGTGATAAGACTAGGCTGGACATAAAGACATAGGCCTGAACTTATAAAGGTTCCAAAAAGAGATTTTTTGCAGCAATGCCTTAAAAGAACCATATTTGGTTCCCCAAAGAACCTTCCATTGGACACTTATTAAAAGAACCATGTTTCTTAGTGTTACGTATCTGGTCCATGAACTTCCGTCTGCTAGCCATC
>NW_015650432.1:0-882 GCF_001515625.1 Sinocyclocheilus rhinocerous | reverse complement strand
AAGTTGAACTGCTTACTTTTTTGTCATACCTTCTAATGTAATTCAGCTAAAACCTTCCTCTGTCACAGTTTATGTTAAAACATTTCAGTGTGGCAGCTAATGGAAATTTACTAAAAAGCCAGGGTTAAATTTATAGTTACATAAATAGAGTAATAAATAAGCCAGGGTTAAATTTACAGTTACATAAATAGAGTAATAAATTCGTTTTTTGAATCAATTTGTACTTTATTACATTATTTACATCATGTGTATTTCATATTTCTCTTTAAAGTTTCATTACAACCCCAATTGTCTTACAGAGTATGGTTTCCTCTATGCATTTAGTATTTTTACTATGTGTGTGTGTGCCTTCTCAAATGATACACCTTATATATACTGAATACACATTGAATGACATTCATTGATTTATGTTTCTAAATTAACACATTTGCTTGCAGTTACGAAGATACCCAACATGTTACCTGGTACAGATTACTATGTACAACAAATGCAAATAAGAAAAATAATATGATATTGCAGATGAGCCACAGTGTCATGTTACAATGGTTGCTTACATATTTGAAATTATACAGCTCCTCAGAAACAGGTACAATTCAATCGCTTCATCAGGTGTTGTGGGTGGATGAAGATGGTTCTCTTCCATGAGAAGACAGGATAAAGTAAAAACTGTCTCATCACATGAGTATGGCCCTCTCTGAAGGCATTCCTCTCTACAGGCTTCTACAGCCTCCTGAGAGACAGGCTTCAGGTAATCTCTTGCTCCAAAAAGTTGTGGCAGGTGATACATCATGAGAGGACGGCCATTGGGAGCCACGGCATTTCTGCAACGACAAATTATGTGAGTATTCCACAAATGCAGGACTTGTTGCAGCTCTTCCTATA
>NW_015650431.1:356-508 GCF_001515625.1 Sinocyclocheilus rhinocerous | reverse complement strand
TGTTTTATAAATGTATTATTTTTGAGGCCGATCTGGCTCCATAGAGAGCAACTGCGCTCGACTGCACAATCCGACACAGCCGACTCGCCATCACAAGAGTTTTTTGGCACACGTCAGCATGACATCAGAGCAAGTCGGACGTAACTCAGACA
>NW_015650431.1:0-212 GCF_001515625.1 Sinocyclocheilus rhinocerous | reverse complement strand
TTTAACACTCTTTTAAGCCGGGCTCACACTACAGGAGTTTTAAAATCCTAACCGATTATGAAATCTGGTTGCAGCACACACATAAGGAGAATCTTTGCAGATTATCTTCTCTCAAATCTTAAACATGCACACACTACAAGATTCAAACATCATGGCGCATCACACAGTACAAGATATTATTAAGATTATCATGCCAGAGGGAGCGCCTCACG
>NW_015650430.1:0-5390 GCF_001515625.1 Sinocyclocheilus rhinocerous | reverse complement strand
AGATGGTCTCCACCAGACAGCAACAGTCAGGCCACTGAGCAGGTGGACTGCTTGCACCCAGCACACTTCTGATGGTGCTCTCTACTCCAGGGGTGTGAGTGGGCCTCTTTGGTACTCTGAAGCGTCCACTCAGCAGTCTCTTCTGGTGTCGAGCTGCATACACCAACCGTTGCTTGTCCCGGTCATCCAGGTTCTGCCAAAGTGCAATTATGGCGTTAGCTTCCTGATTGGCCAGGCTGAGGGCTGTGTGACCCCGGAGCTCCACCAGATATTCTGCCAGCCTGTCCACATGTTGATATCCCGGGACATTTTGGTAGTCAACACAGAAATATAAAACAACAAGCACAAAATATAATTTTTTTCCCATCACATTTGTTTGACACATAGTTCCATTGATTCTGTTATATTCACACAATCTGTATAGTACAAAGCACTAACGGAATAAAACTGATTTGACTCGATGCATCTTTGTTGCCTACTAATGACTTGTTTAAAATCTGAGCAAAGTCTGGATTTAAAGTAGTAGTAAGAAGTAAATGTTGATCCATCCTTGTTTGAATTATTCTAGTTTATTTGAAAGAAATACAGAGGAGTGGCACTTACCGTCTCTTCATCATCATCCTGACCAGCATCCTCTGGTTCTGAGGGGAGTGGTGAAACAGATGTTTCAGAGGGAACCGGTGAGACAGCAGTCCCTGAGGGTCCAGGTGATGAAGGAGACTGTGTGGGGTCAGGGACCAGTGAAGGGGATGTAGAACCCAGTACAGCCGTGTCACTGCTGGTGACCAGGGTGGAAGAACCCAGTGTCAGTGTGGAGGAGGGTGGTGACAGAACAACCTCTGGATCTGCAATGGTGTGATCCTCGCTGATGTCACAGAAGCCCTCATCTTCCTCTCGCTCCTCCACATTAAGGTCCTCGATGAGTTCTGCCGTCTCTTCAGAGTCTGGGTTCATGTCCTGCAATGCCTGTCCAGTCTGCTGGAACAGATACTGCACTCCAATGAGCTCACCTGGAATAAAAACAAACAGGAATTAAATACAATTGTTGTGTATCATATTTGATACATAAGGCATTTGTTGTAGCTCATATAGTGTAAGTGTGAGAACATGGAGCTCATAGTCGAAGAGAAAAAAAAAATTCAGAGGCCATAAACCTATACTCAGTACAGTAAATGGTCACCAAATATTACTAATAATATCCAAGTTATTCTTTCTAAAAATAACAATTACTTTCTAATAGTAAAGATTTCACAGCAAAATGACATGTGAAGTATGAGGTAGACGTTTGTACAATTATACTGAAAGGCCTTTTACTTGATAGAAAATATCAATCAGATGACAAGAGGGCATGTTTCAAGAAAAAAATTTGATCATGTTGATAATTTAGAGGTCTAAAACACAGATACAGTAGACTTCATAGGCTTAAATATAAAATATCGCCTGAGATTACACAGAAATTGCAAGTTAATTAACAATAATAAAATTTTCTTACCGGTGTAACGTGCAGGAGGACAAAACGTGGGGACCACTTTCCTGCCAAACAGCTTTTCATAATTGCGGTTTACACAGTGAACAAGTTCTCCTGTGTAGCTGCGCAAAGCTGATGGCTCCGATGACAGCGAAGCAGCCTCCCGATCCTGGTTCCACCGGTGTAGACCCTCCAGCAAATAAATCTGAAAGTTCAGACTGTTTGCACTGGTCCCTGTAAACCGACACAACAGTTTTTAGGGAGTGTTAAACACACAAAGACACTTAATGTTCTTTCTTTACATACGCACAGTGTGTGTGACAAAGACGTACCTGGGATGAAACGGTTAAGGTGTAAATGAAAGGATTCAAGAGAAGTGGAGCCTCTGGCACATCTGTATGTCTTCAGAAGCACACCTCCCTTGGTTAAGCTCCCGGTCTCAGTATAGAGCGCAACACCAGGGGGGTCTTGGATACACTTGACGTGCTTCTTCTGGACACTCCAGATGTGCTCCATCCTTTCTCGGTCCAGGAGAGGAACACCCAGGGAGTCATTGCCCTTGCTGCTCAGGAGCTCGGTAAGCAGTCGTTCAAGGTGAAGGATGGTAGTCTCCTCTCCACGGGTCCTCCTCCGGCAATGTAGAGCCAGCTCCTCCCTGGTCAGATGCTTGTTGGCATCGTCATCTGTCAGCGCAGGCCAACCCTGGGACATCAACAGCTCTCTCTTTGCTTTTCGAAGCATAGAGACATCAGCCGCATCACATTCAAAGATGCATGCTGATAGCCGTGACATGAAGATGGGGTACAGCTGATGGGCATCAGTTGTACACCCCAAGGCAATCCTGCGCATAAAATGCCAGATGTCCAAGCGTATCACGAGATCTGGCCAGCCTCTGAATCTGGTTTTCAGCTTGGTCTCGCCCACCTCGGTGCAGCACCCACAGTCCACGTACAACACAGCAGGTGGATCCACACCAGCCTGCTGGTATCTTTTCACCAGACCGTCTACCATCATGTCCAGTCCTGCTCCTTCCTGGGCTGTCAGCACACTTATGAGCACCTGACCAAACTCATTGCCAACAGAGGTAAGCCAGAGTCCCGTTCCCCTCGCTGTCCCAGCCAGCTTCTTGGTGATCTGTAATAAGACATGATATGAAGCATGCTGTAAATATAATCAAACATCACACCATGTAAAATACAGTGCCATGCTGGTATATAAACAACAGCATTAATAAACAAATCCACAACTAACCTTTTTAGTAGAATCCATCTTCAAGACAGAGCCATAGGTGGATGTTATCCTTGCATGGATTTCATCCAGCCTTGTCAGGATGTCTTGGCTGTAAACGGTGAGCAGCCACTTGCAGCTTGGCACCACTGTAGGCTCTGGGGGCTCCTGGAATTTTACTGGCATCACCCCGGGTTGATTGAGGAAGTCAACGCATTGGGTGGTGTACCGGGCCAGACGATGGAGCCACTGCTCGCTGTGGTTTTCACGCAGCTGCTTGATCACCCGCGTGGGGCTGTTGCCTAAGCCACGCTCACGCAGGAGCCGGATGACCCGCATATCACAGGCGTACCTTAGGAAATGCAAAATCCACACATTCATATATTTTAGATATTTGATTTGTAAAGTATTTGCTTATATATGTGATGATGGGCTAACAACTGGATGAGGAATGAAAGTGTACTTACTTCCGCGTGAGGATGACCTGAAACTCAGAGCGATGGCCCAGATCTAGCTGCTGCAGGACAGTCTGACTCCAGGACACATGCGAGGCTCTACACTTGGTACAGATGAGGGTTTCTGTGACCATGTTGTACGTTCTGTCAATGTCTAGAACCTGCCGTGACCTTTTGTGCAGACCACCTCCTGTCAGCTGATGTTGTCCACAGGCAGGATTGGGACAGAGAACCTTAACCCTCCACAGCTTGTACGGCATCCACAGCAGAAAAGAATGACAAAAGAATCTGTCTGGAGCTGGAGCCTGATTGTAAATAAGTGCTGGCTGTGGTGGGTAATACCAGAGCTGGAGGTTATCACGAAGCCCTGGCTTTCCCTTGGATCCCATTTTGAAAAGCCTTTTGCCAATCCACTTGTGATCCTCTGGTGGCAAGGTCTCCGACCACAAACGAGGAAGCGGAACTACAGATGGACCTTGCAATAATGCCCCAGAATGAGCTGTATGTGAAGGAAAAAAGACAAAACATTTAGTCAAGTAAGGTCATTTTATTTTTTAAGCACTTTTTAAGCAGTTTATTTTTATCCATGATTACCTTCACATGAAATTATCATTGCAATAATAGTTTTCACTTAAATACCTTTAGTATTACAGTGATCATGACAATGAAACTGATAACTTTACATTACACACTGCTGTCATCCAAAAAAAAGTAACAAAATAATTATTCTGAAATCCTGTTTAATATATGAAATAAAACATTTCTGAGATTTTACAAACAATATCTCTTTATTTTGACACATGAATGTTAACATATATACATTGTTTATCATTGATAAATCAGTATCAAGTAAACTCAATTGACATTATGACAATAGTTTGATTGTTGTTTTTTCTCAGCTTGAATGTGTTTTAAGAAACTACTGGTTATAAAAGTTATATTCAAAATTTCAGGGCATGTGAGCCTTTTAACATCTCTGTTAAGTGAAAAGAACAAATTAGATAAATTACTTTCCAAAGTGTTAAGAATGGTGTCAGCTGTCTGGCGACTTTTTGGCGACTGATTTAATTACATTTTTAGACCAACAGAATAGGAAATTACTTACGGAGACAATACTGCATGGCTGAGCGGGACTGGACACATCTGCAGTGGCTCTGGGGACAGGGGCTGGAACTTGAGCATCTGGTGTCTGTACAATCATGAAGTAAAAAATAATAGATTTTGTAAATATAACATTACAATAACTTTAACTCATCCTAGATTATATCATACGCTACAGTTTAAAAGTTTGAGGTCTAAATGTTTATAAAAGAAACCTATTCTGTTCACCAGAGTTGCATTTGATCAAAAATACAGTAAAAACAGTAAAAAGATATGGTTACATTATGAAACATTACTACAATTTAAAGTTGTGAAATGTAATTTATTTCTATGGGGGCAAGAACACATTTTCAGCATCATTACTCCAGTCTTCAGTGTTACATGATCCTTCAGAAACCATTCTATTGGACATAAACATTAATTACTATTAGTTGAAAATGTGAAAATGGCTGGTACTTAATAAAACTGCATTAGTGGTTGTCACGCTTACTGTGTTGAGGAAAACACACGAAGATGAAGAGTAAATAGTCTTTAATTAATCCACACAGAGGAAGGCAGTAACACACGGACCAAGACAAACTGAACAAACTAAAGCTTAAGTAGACAGACCAATGAGGGACGAATGAGTAAATTAACTAGACACAAGTGGTGTGATTTCGGACCGCTGCGAGTTCTGAAAGGGGAGGGGTGCGTCGCTGAAAACGGAACTGCTTGAAAAAACAAAAAGTTATTTTTTAGATTTTTTAGATGTTTATCCGAGAGACAGGTCTTTTCGATGAAAAAATATTGTCTTCTGTCATGAGGGCATTGAGGGCATTCCTAAACTATTTTATATATATATGTTTATTATTCTAAATAATTGAACTGAGCAGTAAAGGGTCAGACTTAAAATATTTTTTAGGGCCGCTTTCTTCTCTTCTTTATACTTAATTTTAGGCGGTTTCTATAGTGTGATCTTAATGACAAATGTCGAGAGCGCATAATGTTACGCGATCCGTGTGCGCGAGGACGAATCTCTCCACTCCCAAGCGGATTTCCTTCACTCACACAAAACTGGACGTGTGCTTTTAAATATTGTTTTTATGAATTGGCTTTGCTCTCGCTCAGGTATTATGTGTACACGCTCAAACGTTGTCTTC
>NW_015650429.1:0-949 GCF_001515625.1 Sinocyclocheilus rhinocerous | reverse complement strand
AGTTTCAATGGAGCTTGAAATAGTATCATGCAAATTGCGCATCTCTCGTTTGAAACTAAACAAATCATTTTCTCAGAAGTTTGGTGAGTGCTGTGATATTCTCTTTCCGCGCTGAACTCGTGAGCGCGCACTCGATCGTAGCCTACCCCACGTGCGTGATGCGAATTCAGCCGGGGGATGTTCGACGGAATACGCCGGTTAACGCATCATGACTCCAGACAGAAAATATGATGAAGATATAATTCTCAACTCTTGATTCTTATTCATTGGATTTCTCAGTGTGACTTCCAGACAATTTGCATCAGAAAGAAATGCTATTTTCTCCTTGAAAGAAACCCCATTTTCAAAACACAGAAGTGCAAATGCAAATATAAATGGCACTGCCAAAATGCCAGAAGATTACATCATAATTTTAGCTTTTTGCTTGTTTATTCATAGTCCTAAGTGAAACAGGCAGAGCTGGAAGCACATGAGTGGGGATCAGACCACAATAGTCCAATGATTGAAAGCCAATTAGAGACACACAACATCATCTACATTCTAGCCTACCTTCAGCCACACTGTAAGCAATACTATCCTCAAACGCTTCTGCCGTGCCGAACACAGCCAACTATTTTCCGACAAGGACCTAAAGTTGCTGTCTTTGATCTGAACTTATGCCGAGTTCACACTGCATGGTTTTCAAACTCGTCGGATCGCCGTTGTTTTCACACTGCGTGATTGATTATCTGGGGTAGCATTCAGTTGCTGCTGTGTTCACATTGCACGATGGATCAGCGACTGGGGGTTTCACATTGCATGACGTCACAATAGGAAGAATCGCCGACAGCTCTGTCTGGTCCGCAAACTACGTTTCACAACAAAACACATGCAAGAAGTAATAAGGAAATAACGCGAAAACCCACGTCAGACCGGAGTTCTCGAGCGAGACTGGAATTATTAAAAATAT
>NW_015650428.1:0-1257 GCF_001515625.1 Sinocyclocheilus rhinocerous | reverse complement strand
TCTCACAATGATTGCAATGTCCACACTTAAACATGCCTCGTATTCTTCTGTCCAACCATGTTGTCTGTTTCATGGCAGGCAAGTGACTTCTCACACACGACCGTATTTTGTTATGGAATTCAGTACTGTCTCACATGACATCATGCGTATAATAAGTAGGAACTGGGGGATTATCCAAAGTGATCCAAGTCTACGTGAGATTTTTCAGGAGCCTAGTATATGCGAGATTTTTCAGGAGCCTCCAATTGTGAGCTATAGAAAGGCTCCTACAATTAAAGACAGAGTTGTGAGAAGTCACTTGCCTGCTATGAAACGGACAACATGGTTGGACAGAAGAATACGAGGCATGTTTAAGTGTGGACATTGCAATCATTGTGAGAATGTAATTCAAACTAAATCATTTATGGATGTTTGCACGAAGAAACTGTATTTATTTGGATCCTTCATTAATTGTAAAAGTACGCATGTAGTTTATAGGCTTCAATGTCCTTGTAACTGTTTCTATGTGGGTCAGACTAAACGTAGACTGCAAGATAGATTATGGGATCACAAAAATGCAATACGTACAAGAAACAAAGATTACCCCATGGCAGTACATTATGCATCTGCACATGACTCAAATCCGTCTACTTTAAGAATTATTGGTTTGGAAATTGTAACTGGATCGATTAGAAAGGGTGATAGATTACAAAGACTTCTACAAAGGGAAGCCTTTTGAATTTTTCAGCTAAAAGCCACCATTTTTCCTGGTTTGAATGAGGAATTAGATTTAACGTCATATTTGTGAAATGATTATCGGTACGATTATTATTATTATCAAGATTATATATATATATATATATTTTTGTATATGTGATTATACTTTGAAATTGTTAATGATACTATTGGTCCCCCCTGTAATGAGTATTTTGGTTTCTCCCATTTCTATTGAGCAACTGATTATATCTACACCTGTGACTAATTTTGTACTTGACACACTCTGAGGAAGGCTGGATGGCCGAAATGCATCAGTGTGCAGTGTTCTAGTCATTTTTAATGTTTCTAGAGTGAGCCATGTTTGAATAAAGGCTTTTTAACATTTTGGAACTGGAAGAAGTGCCTTGGATCCGTAGTTTCTATAGATATAATTTTGAACCCTACCAAAGAGCACCTTCTGGGACTATTAAACGGAGGTCCTTTCAGCAAGTAGTGCTCCAAGATGTTTTCTTTGAGCTGTAATTACAGTTATTTAATTTTAGTTATATAATTCATATACAT
>NW_015650427.1:381-531 GCF_001515625.1 Sinocyclocheilus rhinocerous | reverse complement strand
AAGCTTTAGGACCTCAGATCAGCTCTTTGTCTGTTACGGAGGCCGTCAGAAGGGCAATGCCGTCTCTAAGCAGCGGATGGCCCACTGGGTTGTGGATGCCATCACCCTGGCTTATCAGGCACAGGGTGTGCCCTGCCCGCTCAGGTTGCG
>NW_015650427.1:0-154 GCF_001515625.1 Sinocyclocheilus rhinocerous | reverse complement strand
GCTAAAACTGCTCCAGAGTGTCCGTACTGTAGGCCCTGTCGAGCTCCTCCGTCCCCTCAGCAGCCAGACGTGGCGGAACGTCCGGCACCAGGCCCTCACTCGCTGAATACGTGAGAACCGGTAGAGGGCTGGGTTCCATATGTAGAGGCCTAAG
>NW_015650426.1:0-4472 GCF_001515625.1 Sinocyclocheilus rhinocerous | reverse complement strand
ATATATATATATATATATATATATATATATATATATATATGTAAGAAATGCAGATGTTGAATAATATATTGAACATTATATATACATTTACCTGACATGAGAAAATGTCCATAGATATTTTCACAGTCTCACTTATTCATTTTATTTATTTACTTTTTAAAAGTTTATAGTAGCTTTCAAAATATAACAATATTTGCATAATGAATTTTAAAAGTATGAAAACAAGGTGTCACGGTTGCTTACGGTGTAGGAGCGAAGGAACGTGGAGACGAGGGATAATCTCAAACAACAGTCTTTAATAAACATCCAAGGGGAAACACAGGCAGACAGGAGACACACGTAGCACCACTTGACGTTTAACACTGGACAAACGAACCATAGAACAGACAACACTTTATATACTAAACTAAATGAGGGTAATAGACGAGACACACCTGAATCAAATGAACACAATCAAACAAGGGAGAAACTGGGTCACGGGGAGCACATGGGGACAAAAACACACACAGAGAGTCCAGGGGCATGACAGTTCACTCCCTTCCCGGAAGGCGCGTCCTTGCGCCGCAAGAACAACAAAGGGAGGGAAGGGTGGGAACTTAGGAGGAGGCTCGGGTGGAGGATGGACACCCGGAAGGAGGACGGCCAACAGAGTCCACGGTGGAGCCGACGGAGGGAGGAGCCATGGTGGAGGAAGGGCTGGACAGAGGACTGAGGAGGAGCCGAAGGGATGAAGGAGCCTGACGGAGCCGGAGGGACAAGGCGCAGCTGGAGGAGTGGAGTCCCGAGGCAGCGGATGGTTGACGACAGACCAAGGCGGTGCCAGAGGGTCGAGGGAGCCCGATGGAGCCAGTGAACTGATGGGCCACGGTGGAGAGGAGGGAGCTAGGAGCCATGGTGGAGCCGCTGGGTCGACAGGCCGAGGCAGAGTCTGGGACTTAGAGGCTGGAGGCAGAGGCAAGGGATTCTCCAGCCACGCTGACGGTGGAGACTGGCAGACCCATGGTGCTCACACCGAACAGATGGTGGGCTGAGGGTGAGCAGAGGGGCTGCCAGATGACAGCGGTTGGAGGAGGCTGGAGCGGGAGGGTGGGTGGATATTTGTGAGCCTCAGGGGCTCTCAAGGCTGGTGTGTGCTGCCCACACACACCAAATCGCGACTCCCAGCACCGGGAGCGTGTCAGACAGGGGAACGACAGGGCTGGCAGACAGTTCAGGGCAGACTGGTAAGTCAGAGGAAGGTGGAAGGAGAATGGGCATGTCCGCATATATATCTGCCTCCCAGTCTATTATTAGGTCGCCTTCAAAATCCAGCATTCCCAGATCCCTTGTAAGCTCACCCTCAGTCATGGTGCAGTGGGCGGAGCTTCTCTCCACGCTCTCGCTGTCCACAGCCGTCTCCCTCGTGGCGAGCGTTGTAGCCGGCTCTCGCACCTGGTCTGATGTCACTTGAAGCTCTGGCTCCGTGGCGATCCTCAGCTCTGTCGCGCCATTGGGCAGTGGCTCATCGGTCGTGGCGGGCTTGGGCTCTCCATCATCGGTGGGCTTGGGCTTTGGCTCCGTGCAGCAGGGTAATGGTGGGCTGGGCTCTGGGTCGGGCTGTGTTCTGGATTGGGTCCGGACGCTTTCCAGACACCAGATGATCGCCTCTCTCCAGCTCAGTCCAGTGGTATCTGGGAGGTCAACGGGGCGATGGTCATTTTCCCCGATCCAGAACAGTGAGTTCAGCGCAGTGTCGTCGAACGACGTTAAAACGGCGAGCTGGCTGAACTCAACTGCATACTCCAAGATGTGAAGGTCCTTACGGGTTAGGGTGGTGAATTTAGCAGTGAAGGGATCCATAGTGGGAAAAAAAACAAAACACTGTACAAACACGGAAAACAAAGGGAGGGGAACACACAATATACTTCTTTTGGTCGGTCCAGTGTTCTGTCACGGTTGCTTACAGTGTAGAAGCGAAGGAACGTGGAGACGAGGGATAATCTCAACCAACATAGGTCTTTAATAAACATCCAAGGGGAAACACAGGCAGGCAGGAGACGCACGTAGCACCACTAGACGTTTAATACTGACAAAGGAACCATAGAACAGACAACACTTTATATACTAATCTAAATGAGGGTAATAGACGAGACACACCTGAATCAAATAAACACAATCAAACAAGGGAGAAACTGGGTCACGGGGAGCACATGGGGACAAAAACACACACAGACAGTCCAGGGGTGTCACACAAAGGTTAAGTCATGAAATAAATCATGACTGCCTGATATAAAAAAGATTCAGAGACTTTTAATGTGACCTTCATTTAATTTATTTTAATTTCATTTAATAATTTGATTTATTGTTTCCTTTTATTGTATAATTTATCATAGTTTTTAAACTATAACAATATTTTAGTATGGATTTTAATAGTTTAAGATGCTTGAGAAACAAGGATTAAAAGTCATTGAAATAAATAGTGACTGCCTTAAAAAAAAGTTCCCAAGACTTTTATTGTGACCGTCATTTATTTTATTTTATGGTATTTATTGTTTGCAATGAAAAAAAAAATCCTGACTGTCAAATAACTTGAATGATTAGCTTGTTTGTTAAAGTAATCTTTGCAAAAGGTGAACTCCTTTATTCAGTCTCTTTGAACTTTTTGCAAAAGGTGAAACTCTTTCGGCCTCTTTGAACTTTGAACTTTCACTGAAAGTGAATTACTGTCCACTTACTTGTTACACAGCACAGGAGGAAATATGTTGATCACAAATTATCCAGCTCCTCATACCAGTTGCTCAACATTCCTTCCCTTGGTGTGGTAGGACAGGGAGGAGGCAGAGGTGTATAAGAGTGCGCTCCTGTGTGATGGGATCAGTATTCGAGTTCTCTGTGCATGTGCTGGACTGACTTCACAGGATGCTGCTGTCACTGCTGCCGCTGCCACTGCTGCTGATGCTGCAATGCTCTGAAACGAGTGGAGCCACCGATCCGTAAGAGCCTTTATGATTATTATCTTCACAAATACCAGATAACACAAGGTAGAGAGTAACGAGGAAAACCGCAGGTCCAGGACCAGACGAATGTCTTCCACAACTATAGTAGACACTGATGAAAAGTTTAGGACAAGCGTATTTTTGTGTTCTCACATGCAACACACTGTAAACATTTTATTTTAGATTTGAGGTAAAAAAAAATTTTATTTATTTTTGCCGTTTTTTAAATTGAAATTATCATGACAGTCGGGACTCGAACTCGGGACTCCCGACGAGCAATGGCGCTGTGTTTTCAGTGCGCTGCTCAAGAGGCTATTGGCGCCGACTGATTTGCGGTGAATACTTACTGGAAGAGAGACACAGTGAGGATGTTGCAAGAATTATGGGAAGAATTTTGGTGACCGTATTTTACATTAAATAATATTATACTAAAATATGCTGTTTCAGCTATTACATCTGTGAGTTAAAGCAATATTGGCCTATTCAACAACAATAAAAACATAAAGAGACAGCACATTAGCCACGTTTTCCAATGTTAGGCCAAAAGCGGGCATGCTAGTGCGTGCCAGAGCCAGCTGCGTTTCCACTGTCACTTCCGGGGCTTGATCGTGCCTCGTCAGGGCTTCCTTGGGGTCAACAGCCAGGTTTTTTTGGCCCGCCGAAAACCTTGGGCCAAAGCGGGCCAGCTCGGGCATGAAGAGTGGCTATGAACCAGAGTTTATCCGCGTCTGGAGAGCAACAGCGCTGCAGATTATTTCAAATAGTTAACAGCTATAACACCAGAATTAAAGACTTTTGAAATAATTTTAGCTCAAAACTCACTTTCAGACAGCAGCGAGTGTTTGAAGTTTGAGATCCGATGTGGATTATGATGACCAGAAAAGGCAGAACTATTTATAAGCGATGCAAAAGACTATGCACTATCCATTACCATAGTAAACATGGTGAATCAGTTATTATTTGTGATCAATTATTACTAATGGTTCTTATTATTATTAATACTGAAAACTGTTTTATTTTTTTTTGGAAACTGATACTTTAATTTTTCAGGATTAAAAAAAAAAAATACAAAAAGTAAAATAAACAGTATTTATTTGAAATAGAAATAATTTGTAATAAGTATAAATGTCTTTACTGTCACTTAAATCAATTTAATGCAACCTTGTTGAATAATTAAATTAATAATTAAATAATTAAACAAATAATTAATTAATTTATATATTTTTTAAATCTTACCCTAGACTGAATGGTAATGTACCACAAAAATATGAAGCAGCACAACTATTTTCAACATTGATAATAATCAGAAATGTTTCTTGAGCAGCAAATCAGCATATTAAAATGATTTCTGAAGGACCAATAGAAAGGCACCATAAAAACAGTCCACATTCTGCACTACATTCCAAGTCTTCTAGAGCAGAGCAAAGCATTGAGTCATATGGACTGATATTATTCTAAATTATTTACTATTTGTTATATAAAGCAGGAAAGACAAAT
>NW_015650424.1:466-2253 GCF_001515625.1 Sinocyclocheilus rhinocerous | reverse complement strand
TCAAGGCATTAATGTTTGCCTACAAAACCACCACTGGCTTTGCATTCCTTTACCTAAATTAATTACTTCAGAGTTATGTGCCCTCTAGAACCTTGCATTCTGCAAGTGAACGACGCGTTATTGTGCCATCTCAAAGAGGCACAAAATCACTTTCACAGACTTTCCATTAACTGTTCCCTCCTGGTGGAATGACCTGCTTAATCTCAGTCAATTCACTATATGCAGAAAGTGAAAGTAACGCCGCAAGAGACGAATCTACTTTAACATATGCTGATAACGGTATATAGCTAACTGTTTTCATTTATTACCTTAATATTTCTAATATTACATAGTGAAAAAAAATGAGAAGAAACATATTTCATGTTAAACAGGTTGTTTTTGAAAGTCGGTGCTTGAAAGAAAAGCTTTTTATTTCATTAATTTTCATTTTAGGAGTAAATAGCCTAATCTTTTGTTATCCTCGCAGCGCGTCAGCTATGTGGTAATTATTGCGGGGCAAATAAATTGTAATCTTAATTTAATAATAAAAGTAACTTCATAATAATAATAGGCCTAATAAAATAAGAATGTAACAGGCCTACATTAATTGGAAATGCCAAATCCTCTTAATATTGCCAATAATTGATGTTTTTGACAATATCTCTGGCTATCGCCGATACAAGATCATCGTCTTTCGACACAACCTAGCACGGAGAGGTTATCGCGGGGCCATCCGCTACGCCACTGGTGCTGTGTTAGGCTAACCAAGACTTGTCATTTGAACTTACATATTGTTGCTCTTTTGTTAGTTTTGATTGCTTCTAATGTCCTCATTTGTAAGTCTCTTTGGATAAAAGCGTTTGCTAAATGACTAAATGTAAATGTAATTGTAAATATTGAAGTCTCCAAGCATAATTAGAAAAGTATCATCTTCAGGGATGATTGAGAGCAACACATCTAACTCATCCAAGAAGTTACCTAGTGGTCCTGGGTGTTGATAAACAACTACAAAATTGATTTTAAGAGGGTGGTTGATAGTAACTGAATGTGATTCAAAGGAGCTGTTGGTACCAGATATGGTAAAGGAATACATTTCCAATCATTAGAGATAAGCAGACCATTACCTCCAGCTCTTCCAGTCAGATGGGGAGTGTGGGAAAATGATAAATTGGAGAGTGCTGCAGGAGTAGCAGTGTCCTCTGGTTTGATCTGCGTCTCTGTCAGTGTGCGTTTCTCACAGTTTGAGGGTCCTTTAGGTGCTTTTTTGCAAATGCCAAGTGTGTTTTCATGTGTCTTCACTGAAGAGAGGATTGAGTCTTGCCACACCACCATAAAGCTCAGATCGATGGAGTGTTGCAGTGACTTTTGTCCTTCTGCAGGTTTCTCCCATCTGCATATATGATCATGGAGCTCAACTAGAGTCACCATCGGGTTCTTGGTCACCACTCTAACCAAGGCTCTTGAATGAATGAATGAATGAATTATGCATTTATATAGCGCTTTATTGTGTATTGCTGTACACCCAAAGCACTTTACAATCATGTGGGGGGTCTCTCCTCAACCACCACCAGTGTGCAGCATCCACTTGGATGATGCGACGGCAACCACAGGACAACGGCGCCAGTGCGCTCACCACACACCAGCTACAGGTGGAGAGGAGAGACGGTCATAGAGCCAATCAAGTGGTTGGGGATTATTAGGAGGCCATGACTGACAAAGGCCAGGGGGGCAATTTGGCCAGGACACCGGGGTTACACCCCTACTCTTTACGAGAAATGCCATGGGATTTTTAATGACCACAGAGAGTC
>NW_015650424.1:0-201 GCF_001515625.1 Sinocyclocheilus rhinocerous | reverse complement strand
GCAGGCAGAATGCGATATATCCGCTCAACCAATCACAGCGCACCATTCCACGCATTGTAAACAGTAATGACGGCGCTTTGAATACACCCAGCATCCTAGTTTTCCTCATCTACTTTGTACTTTGTGATCAACAAACAAACAAAGAAATTAGGGGTGCACATTCGATTATGAACGCGATATTGCATAGCTTGTCAGTGTAAG
>NW_015650423.1:816-901 GCF_001515625.1 Sinocyclocheilus rhinocerous | reverse complement strand
ACAAATCTGCTATTATTTTAATCTCAAATCTGTTATTTATCAGTTCAGATAATTTTTTAATGCTTCGCTAACTATCAGAAGACAG
>NW_015650423.1:0-269 GCF_001515625.1 Sinocyclocheilus rhinocerous | reverse complement strand
GTGCCCCTCAGATGTTACAATGTGTTCCACCTACGGGGCATGTTGTCACATTTCACTTCCATTTTTTGAGGGTAAATAAAGAAAAACTTATAGACTGTACTTATGAAACAAAGCGACATATTTGTACTAGACAAGTGTAAAATTACTGTGGATAAAAAAAATATATATTCTGAACCCCATGTGGATTTACACAAACTGAGAAAGTCAAAAAGTGTTACTCTGTAAATTTACCTCTGTAAATAAATACAATATAAATTCACGTCTCGCGC
>NW_015650422.1:109656-117072 GCF_001515625.1 Sinocyclocheilus rhinocerous | reverse complement strand
CAGGGGAGTTCAGTTTGTCTCAGCTGTGTTCAGAGAACTGTGTGAAAATTGGAGCCTTACTCCCAAACTGACTATAAGAGTAAATCGGACCCTCAAAAACATGATGTCAGCCTATGTGGATGAAAATCACAAGAAGTGGGACCAGTTCTTACCCGAGTTCCGATTCGCCCTGAATTCAGCCATCCAAGAGACCACTGGACTATCTCCAGCAGAACTCCAGCTAGGCAGAAAACTCCAAGGTCCAATGGATAAAGTGCTTCATGGCCTCAATCTAACTCCAGACACTGCTTCCTACGATGTGGTCCATCATCTTCATCACTTACAAACCCAAGTCAAAGAAAACAGTAAGAAAGCCAAATTGAGACAACTGAGAAATTAAAACAAAAAGAGGAGAGATTTAACATTCAAAAGCAAGGATCGTGTATGGTTACGTAACTTCCCACAGTTTAGAGCACAACATAATTTTAGTGCAAAACTAGCACCGAAGTGGAAGGGACCTTACCGTATTCTGAAGCAGCTGGGTCCTCTGTACTATCAAATAGCCCTGGAAGACACGGGAGAAGATGTCCAGACGGCACATGTATGTAATTTAAAAATGTGTTTTCCAACAGCCGAAGAATTGGAGTCCCAGGAAAACCAAAACCTCTTTGACCTGTTTCAGGAAGCCTCTGATGAGGAAGAAGAATTTTTAGGATTCTAATCTATGCTTTCTTTTAAACAACCATGGGTTGGTTTCTTCAAGGGAGGGAGAGTGTGGCAGTGAAAATGTTGTGCCACAACATCTTTTGGTTTACTTTTCATTTTCACTTTGCGTGTTTGGGGTGGAGCATTTCAATTATCAGCGGAAGGAAAGAGGATATAAGGAAGTGAGTCATACCTGAGAGTAATTGCGTCATCTGTAAAAGTTTGCAGTAGTGTGGGAGTGATTGTTTGGAGAACGCTGCGAAGGTGGAAAGATGGCTGTTTGTTCAAACGGTTGCTTTTCTTGTGAGTGATGTCTGGTGCGTTGTGACGTTCCAAATTACTTTTAAACGTGGCACTGCCAGATCGTCTGCACTTAAAGTTGTTCTGAAGACAAGTATCGGCTGCTCATCCACCCGTCCTGGTGTCTGAAAATCCCGCTATACTCTCCAATTTTCGTCATGACTGCAAACTTGGTCAGTACCTCTCTGCCGCCATTACACATACTCATTTCACTCACTACTACACATGCACGCACTCGCACCACATTCACTTTCGCACATTCGGTGTGCTTATTGTTTTTATGAGTGTTAAATGATTATTGTTGCTTTGAGATTGTTGTTTGATAATTATGAAATGACCAAATGCTTATTTAACGTTCCTTTTCTTTTTTCTTCTTTTTCCTCTATGGACAATTTATAAATGATTGTGGACGTCAATCTGCTTTATTGGAAACGTACACTAGTGTGACGCAATTCCTATGTGGACCTCGAACCGAAACTTAATTTGAACTGTTGGTTGTTTTTTTCCCTCTGCTTATTGTCTTTTCGGTTTTTGTTTTTGTTTGTTTGTTTCTTATTGTTCAAACTTGTATTTTTTATTTTTTTTTAAATCTTCCCTTTGAACAGTATTATTTTTTTGACTGTCTATGTGATTTAATGTTGTAACAGGTGGCGTTTTAGTTTGCTATCCTGGGTTAATTTAAATTTTGTCAGGGTTAAAACCTGACTGGCGCCCGAATATTTCCTTATATAGTTTATTTATGCTAGGGCAGCTGCCACCGTTACACACGGTAAAACAGCAGAAACTCCGATAACACCCTTAACAGTGACCTGCAGAGACACTGAAAACAGAAACACACACACACACACACACACACACAAATTAATCCATGTGTTTAAAACAAGATTTGTTAAATATTTTTCCTTTTCTCCTATCATCAACACTTTTGCATATCATCGACCCTTAGTACTCACGTTCATCAACATTAACAGATGAAGTAAAGCAATACAGCACCTGTAAACAGAAATAATTTAAATATTTACTTTTAGCAATGTAAAAATCAAGATTCACATTCCTGCCGTTGAAGTGCATTGCTTGATTAGAGCAATAGTTTCAGCATTTTCAGGTAATTTTTGCATTTTCAGATGTTTCTGTGTGAACAGGCAACTGTTGGAAAAATAATTGAAAATAGCATGTGCTAGTGTGGATGAAACCAAAATCAAGATTTTATCTGGATTAATGTGGATGTAGACTTGCGTTATCTGTCTGTATAGAAACAGTTGCATACTTTAAATAGGCACAAGTTCAAACATGCTAGTCATACTACTCTCCAACCCTCTTCAACTGGAAGGCCGGGGAGAGCAGAGGGTCAGAGTGGGGGGAGGGGAGAGAGACGCCAACGATCTTCTCAGCTGCTCTCACTAATGCTTTGGAGGGTCTTACGGCAGGACGAGTTGCAGGCACCATACCAAACAGTGATGCAGCTAGTCAGTCCAGGAGAGGTCCTCTGTGATCTGCACACCCAGGAACTTGGTGCTGCTCACTCTCTCCACAGTCGCACTGTTGATGGTCAGAGGAGCATGCTGAGTGTGCACTCTCCTAAAGTCAACAACAATCTCGTCTTCTCCACATTCAGAGAGAGATTGTTGTCTCTGCACCACCCGCCCAGGCGGGCTCACCTTGCTCCTGTAGTTTGTCTCATCTCCTGGCTCAAGCACCCGCCCCCGCCACCCTGTGCACGCCATTGTTCTGAGGCATCTTCTCCATTAACTTCCATTCAAACAGTACAAATTATTTCTTATTTTCTTGTTGGGTACTGTCACGCCACTAACTTCGGAGGCTTTTCCTAGAGGAGCGGCTCTGATCAACATCACGGAACGACCCTATATGATACCCTGGGAGTCCAATGTTCCCTCTAAGCTGCGAGTGTGTGCGGCCGTGCAGGAGAAATATGCCGCACACAGGACAGATGCAAAAATGAGATCGAAAAGCCATTCAATTGAGCTAGTAAATGCGAAATAATTGCAATGCTCTTACAAAACGCTATAGAGTTGGTGTCGCTCTAGAACTGGTGAATGTGGTTTGGATGTTTCATAGAAAGAGAATGATGTTCGCCAAATGAGTTGCTGTGGAAATCTAATACTTTAATGGTTGTGGACAAAATAGCTCAACAGGAGAGCCAACGAAAACACAATGACATGTGAAAAAAAACGTCATCATGTTTTAAAGAAGGGTGGCTTGATTAAGTGGTGGAAATAGCGGATGATGTGCACAGAGACATCAGAGATTCTTAATGTGGTATCAGAACTTCCACAAGAATACTATTTGTTAACAAATACTTGAACAGTTTGCCTTAACTTAATTACTAAAACATTTTGACTAAAATACCTATGTTACACCCAAGGGAAATTTATTAAAGAAAAAAATATTTTGAAATGTATAGTTGCATGCTCTACATTGTGTAACAAAAAAATATAAATGTTATAAACAGCATTTTTAACATAAACAAAATAATAATAATAATAATAGTAATTAATGTTCTTAAAAGAAATAAAATTCAAGGTAAATGTGAAGTGTGTCAACAAATATAATATAAATTAAAAACACATATTTTAGTAAAGATAATTTTGCTCCTTTCTAATGTGCTTCATCATCCATGCATATGTATGTCCTTTAAAGGGATAGTTCACACCAAAATGAAAATTCTGTCATTAATTATTCACCCTTATGTCGTTCCAAACCCGTAAGACCTTCGTTCATCTTCGGAACACAAATTAAGATATTTTTGATGAAATCGGAGAGCTCTCTGACCCTCCCATAGACAGCAACGCAACTGTAATGTTCCCAGGTCCAGAAACATAGTAAGGACATCGGTAAAACAGTCCATGTGACATCAGTGGCTTAACATTAATTTTGCGAAGCTACGAGAATACTTTTTGTGTGCAAAGAAAAAAACATTAATAACTTTATTCAACAATTCTTGGCTTCGCAAAATTGAAGTTGAGCCTCTGATGTCACATGGACTGTTTTACCGATGTCCTTACTACGTTTCTGGACCTGGGAACATTACAGTTCCGTGTCCAGTACATTACAGTAAAATATCTTAATTTGTGTTCCGAAGATGAACAAAGATGACATGAGGGTAAGTAATTAATGACAGAATTTTCATTTTGGGGTGAACTATCCCTTTAAGTTTAACTGTGACTCAACTTCTGATAAAACAAACTTGCGAAATAGAAACAAGCAAATTGATTTCAGTTCATTATATTTACATAACGTCAACTCCATAGGATGATTTCAAGGGCCCGACATGCTGACTTTGAGAATTTTGTTGTACATTGTGTGAATGCTCATGAAGCTGCCTTTTTTAATCAAGTTGAAGCTTTGGATAGCAGTATTACTTATGATGAGATCTTCAAAACTATTATGTCAATGAGCAATGGAAAAGCCACTGATCCAGATGGCATTATTATTGAGATGCTGAAAGCAGCATCACATATGTTATTATGTCCTTTTATGCTTTCTTTATATAACAAAATATTGTATACAGGTGATTTCCCTGAGGCTTGGTATGAGGCCGTGATTTGCCCATTATATAAGAATGGTGATAGAAACAATGTTGAAAATTATAGAGGAATCTCATTGTTTAATGTACTTGGTAAAATGTTTACAAAGATTTTGAACAGGAGATTAGTATCTTATGTGTAAACAATATGTTTCATGAAGAACAAGCAGGTTATAGGTCAGGTTATTCCACAATGGATAATATCTTTATTTTACAGTCATAATATAAATAATACATAATACATAATTGTCACGCCCCTGGACTGTTTGTTGTGTTCGGTGACCCAGGCTGCATTCGAAACCACATACTCAATGAGTAGGTACTTAATTTTAATAAGTACGTACTTAACGAGCGCTAAAAGAGTATGTACTCAACAGCCAACGGCCCCTTCCCGGGTGTCCGTCCCCCTCCTGAGCCTCCTCCCTAGTTCCCACCCATTCCCCTCCCCATGTTGTTTCTACGGTGCGAGGACGCACCTACTGGGAGGGGGGAGTAATGTCACGCCCCTCGACTGTTTGTTGTGTTTGGTGACCCAGTTTCTTCCCCATGTGTTCCGCTTCCCTGTTGATTAGTCATTCCATGCACCTGTGTTCCCCTGATTGCCCTGTGTTTATCAGCCCCAGTCTGTGCTATCTGTGTTTGTCCGAGATTATACGTCAACCCTGGTGTTTCCTGTGATCCTGACTGCCCCGTGTATTTCCTTGGATGTTTGGATTAAAAACCTATTGTTTTCGTGTACTCCTGGTCTCCTCGTTCCTCGCTCCTCGCCTTAGGCTAAGTGTGACAATAATATACAGATATACAGTCAAATATATTACGAAGCGAAAAGGAAGGATGTACTGTATATTTATTGATTTTTCCAAAGCTTTTAATTGCATCCAGCATAGTCTTCTGTACTTCACTCTTATTAAGAACGGCATTGGTGGAAAAGTCTTCAGTGTATTGAAATCTATGTATTCTAAACTTAAATCATGTGTGAAATGAACTAATGGCTTAACAGAATATTTTGGCTGTAGCATTGGTGTACGACAGGGCTGCATGGTGAGTCCACTTTTGTTTATTCTTCTACTAAATGAATATATAACAATGTTAAAGGTAAAGGTATTCAAATCGAAAATATCACAGAAGTGCAGACATTGCTGTACGCTGATAATATGGCTAATATATCTGATACAATTGGAGGGTTGCAGAAAGAAGCTGAACAGCTGGAAATATTTTGTAGCCTTTACTGTATGAGAGTGAATTTGAGTAAAACAAAAGTTATGGTTTTTAGAAGAGGGGGCTCCCAACACAATGTAGCTGTGTTGGGAGATCTGGGTAGATTTGTATTGTCTATTGTTTATATGAAAAGATGTATCATGTATTGGATCAAATTAGTGTCTATGTCTAATCATCGTTATCCAAGAAAATGTTCTAACATGCTTTTTCAGTTAGATGAAGTAGGTAGAAAAAACATGGGTCTCCTGCATTAGAGTTATGTTGTATTTTTATGGTTTGTCTGGGAGGCTCAAAGTGTTGGTGATATAAGAAAGTTTACATCTATTCTGAATCAGCGATTGAGAGAAAAAGCATGTGATTCATGGTACACATCAGTTCTAGAAAATAAGAAGTTGAATATATATTCACAATGCAAGTCCCTGAGGGTACAAGAGAGCTACAGTGCATCTGTATATAACATACAGTTGGTATGATCATTGTTTCTGTTCAGATGCTCAGGTCATCTTCTGGCTATAGAAACAGGTAGATGGAGTAACACACCAGTGGCAGAGAGAATTTGCAACTATTGTAAGTTAACTTTGATTTATTCTGTGATAGAAGATGAGAAATATTTTTTGTTTGATAGTTCTTTGTATGTGGATCTGTGTAAGAAATATGAGTGATCTCGCTCTTGTTGGTGATGTCTGAATCACAAACACTTGACATCAATACAGAGTATGCATGGAGATTGGCACTGTATATACACCATGGAATGAAGAAAAGAGTATCTGTCATGCTATTGTGATTCTGTGGAACTATTGTCAGGGAGAAAGAATGAGGATTCAGTAGCGAATGTTCAAAACAACGTTTATTTGGGAATACCCAGCAAGGAAGATGACGAGAGTCAGATAGGTGAAGGGTGGACGTAACTCCGGGTAGCGCAGGGACACCAACGGGCAGCCGACGGTCGAGGTATCGTGCAGCGAAGTCCTCGGCAAGGAGAAAAGGAAACTCCAGGAACTGGTCAGGAACAGAGAGACACGAACTGAACACGGTGACAACATGAAATGATCTGACAACACCGGACAGAAAACACAGACATTAAATAGGCCAGCTGATAAGCCACAGCTGGCGCTTAATCAGATGATGGGGTGGATCACCAGAACACAAACCACACCCACACCCACAATGACACGGAGAGGGCTAGAATGAGTCAGTGAGCCCATGAACCGTGACAACTATGGTCCGAGAGACCATGTATTCCTAAAATACACTTGACTTGACCAAACTTGACTTGACTATAACTGAGATTGGATTATAAATGCATACCAAAATGAAGGAGGCGAGAACTGTTACACCCATAATGCATGCAGATTTCTAATAAATTTTCTCAATAAGAATCTCAATATTTCTCAAAACTCCATCATGCAATTTTGAGAGAAATGTGTTAATGCAGCCTTTACTTGTATGCCTCCAGTATAGCATATAATACTTTGGTAAATTATTATTATTATTATTATAAATAATATGAAAAATAATCTAATATCATAGTGGTCTATTGTCTTAAAATGACTTTGTCTAAATATGGCTCATACAAAATCATAGTAGATCATTTAAATTGCCCCCAGAGTTTCCTTAACGTCATCATGAGATCAAAATCAACTTTTTTTTTTTTTTTGCAGTATCTATTA
>NW_015650422.1:107752-109529 GCF_001515625.1 Sinocyclocheilus rhinocerous | reverse complement strand
TTTTTTTTTTTTTGCAGTATTTATTATAAATGATTTATTGGTGCACATTATTATTATTATTATTTTAAATTCACACGTCCTTGTAATCTTTATCAAAATAATCTGCATGTGAGATTTTAACTATTTTCATAATTCGTTATAGAATCTGCAATATGTAAAAGACACCTTTCATGAATTCATGAAGGCCCATCCCTAACCATACCCCTAAACCTGTAGTCCACAGGGGATTCACAGAGATAAATACTTACGAAATAATGCATGGTGCTTTGTAAGCACTGAATACATGGGCTGTGTAAAATGTAATATTGTAGATAAGGAATTTGCTAAATGATTTTGAAACTTAATAACCGTCACAGTTACGTTCAGTTAGCTTCAGTTTCATGGACTTCTAGTTTGTATTCAGTTGTTCCTGTGTTCCTTTGTTTGATTTTCCCGCTCTTTCTTTGGTTGTCAGTTACATTATCGTATGATAAGTTCTTGAGTCCAGCTGTTTGTCATTAATTTACCTTGTTTGTATCAGTATTTAAGTTCTTCCTGTGTTCTTTGTCCTGTAACATTTATGTTTTGGTGTGTTTCATCTGCCCTGTTTTGGATTAACTTGTGAATTATTATTAAAGATTGCGTTTGAACTTCATTGTCTCTTCAGTCTGTCTGCACACACCTTGCTGACAATAACATTAACTAATACATTTTACTAAAGCAAGATGCACTCTTTTTATGGATGTAGAATGGCTTATTTAAACACTGTAACTTCTAAAATTAATGCATTTCATTCAGGTCCATATGGGAGTGCTAGAAGGTGCTAAGCATCCTCGAATGAAAATGTGTTTGCTCTCTGGTGAGCGTCTTTGCAGCAGTGACAAATTTCTGGAATTTTAATCCAAGCGAACAAAACTACATAAATGTTATAATAGATAAATGAAATGTGTATTTGCTTTTAATTTTTTACATGATTCCCAATTATTTATATTCACGACTTCTAATATTTGTACAGGCTTTACATTTTTATTTCAATGAAGTAATTAGCAATTCATTTAATTTTATATTTGAACAGATTTGTTACGTGACAGCAAGCATTAATTAAAGTTTCTTAAGGGTCAAGATCATGTTATCTGCCTCTCCTGCACTCCATCAAGCCACTCCCAAAATATAATGTAGAGTCGTGCATTAATTTGAGTGCTGACAGCTATTATGGGAGTGGCTTGATGGAGCGCAGGAGATGCAGATAACATGATCTTGACCCTTAAGAAACTTTAATTAATGCTGTCACGTAACAAATCTGTTCAAATATAAAATTAAATGAACTGCTAATTGCTACATTGAAATAAAAATGTAAAGCCTGTACAAAAATTTGAAATCGTGAATATAAATAATTGGGAATCATGTAAAAAATAAAAATAAAATAAAATCAGTGCACATTTCATTTATCTATTATAACATTTATGTAGTTTTGTTCGCTTGGCTGTTTCCTTATAAAAGTCCAAATATTTGTCAAGTTTTTCCGTCAGGTGTCTTTTTTAATTATATGATGTCATTACGTTGCTGTCTTGCCGCCAGCCAATCGCTGCATTGCCGATCGTGGTTTCGAGTATCGATACATAGCTCCTTTTAAACCAACCCATGAACGCGCAATTTTCTCAGATAACTCAATCCAGCCATACTAATCAACAACAACAGGTGCGTTCGAAGAACAGAATTAGCCAGATCTTGATTAGCGCGATGATATCATCTTGGATGTGACATTTCATCCCGGATGTAATAAGCGACGTACGAAGAA
>NW_015650422.1:106335-107342 GCF_001515625.1 Sinocyclocheilus rhinocerous | reverse complement strand
TCTCAGATAACTCAATCCAGCCATACTAATCAACAACAACAGGTGCGTTCGAAGAACCGAATTAGCCAGATCCTGATTAGCGCGATGATATCATCTTGGATGTGACATTTCATCTCGGATGTAATAAGCGACGTACGAAGAACGGGCCCATGTTTGTTGATTTATTGAACGAAAAGACCAATTGGAGGTTTTTAAAATCCATTTAATGCCACTCAAAAACATCACAAATGTGTAACAAAAAATGCAGATCAATGAAAATAAGAGAACTGGGTTACAGTCAGTAACAAACACAAAAAAGCCCAGTAAAACAAAGGAACAGAAAAGTAAGGTATCACTGTTTGAAATTGCTAGAGAAGTAACTGCCAAAATGTCACAGCTAACTTCCCATCTTCATATTCATATTAAAATAATGAGGAAGAAAGATATGCACACAAGAATATCTATACCTGTGTATTTAAAAAGTGGGAGAGTCATTTGGTCCTGTTCTTGTGTGAGTTTAAAGAAGTTCCTAAAAATTTTCAGTCTGATCTCAACATTTTGTTTGAAATCTTTCAGTGTGGATTGCTTTGTGATTGTGTCACAATATTTGCCTTCTATTTAGTATGGGTATTACTAAGTACTAAGTATGGGTAGCGCTGCATTGAGGGAAAATCTACACTGGACCCAACAGAAAACCCACAACACGTAAGTAACCACAGATACTGTTTCAAAGAGGGTGTTTGTATAAAAATCTTAAAGACACAGCAGTTAGAACTACTTAATTCTAAGAGTCATGGGCTGTTTCTTAATATGTGTTCTTGTCTGTTCTTGTGTCCTGTGGACTCGTGAAATGTAATCAGACACTGTCCAAGTGTTGTTCTAGGGTGTGTTTCCTAAAAGCATCATGATGTAGACATGTAGACTTCAAGCGATCATGCTCTTGGGCACAGTAAGCAAGCTAACATGCAGTACATTCTGTATCCTTCATTCTAGGTAAATATAGCTTATGTTTCATACATCTGTCCCAT
>NW_015650422.1:92093-104854 GCF_001515625.1 Sinocyclocheilus rhinocerous | reverse complement strand
AATAAGCGACGTACGAAGAACGGGCCCATGTTTGTTGATTTATTGAACGAAAAGACCAATTGGAGGTTTTTAAAATCCATTTAATGCCACTCAAAAACATCACAAATGTGTAACAAAAAATGCAGATCAATGAAAATAAGAGAACTGGGTTACAGTCAGTAACAAACACAAAAAAGCCCAGTAAAACAAAGGAACAGAAAAGTAAGGTATCACTGTTTGAAATTGCTAGAGAAGTAACTGCCAAAATGTCACAGCTAACTTCCCATCTTCATATTCATATTAAAATAATGAGGAAGAAAGATATGCACACAAGAATATCTATACCTGTGTATTTAAAAAGTGGGAGAGTCATTTGGTCCTGTTCTTGTGTGAGTTTAAAGAAGTTCCTAAAAATTTTCAGTCTGATCTCAACATTTTGTTTGAAATCTTTCAGTGTGGATTGCTTTGTGATTGTGTCACAATATTTGCCTTCTATTTAGTATGGGTATTACTAAGTACTAAGTATGGGTAGCGCTGCATTGAGGGAAAATCTACACTGGACCCAACAGAAAACCCACAACACGTAAGTAACCACAGATACTGTTTCAAAGAGGGTGTTTGTATAAAAATCTTAAAGACACAGCAGTTAGAACTACTTAATTCTAAGAGTCATGGGCTGTTTCTTAATATGTGTTCTTGTCTGTTCTTGTGTCCTGTGGACTCGTGAAATGTAATCAGACACTGTCCAAGTGTTGTTCTAGGGTGTGTTTCCTAAAAGCATCATGATGTAGACATGTAGACTTCAAGCGATCATGCTCTTGGGCACAGTAAGCAAGCTAACATGCAGTACATTCTGTATCCTTCATTCTAGTTAAATATAGGCTATGTTTCATACATCTGTCCCATACAGAACATTTTATCTAAAGACCAAATTAATAATAATAATAATAATAAAAAAGAAACGAAAGAAATAACATTACTTTAAATTGATATAATTGTGCATCTTGACAACGTAATTTTAATAAAGTTACTCAAACGAGTAATTTTTTTCATTTCATAATGACAAATAAAATACAGAAGCATAGTTACAGAAAGAGGTATCTGAAAGGCAATTGAATTCAACACTTTTTACTTTTCAACACTTTTCAAGTCTCTCTCTCTCTCTCTCTAACTTCGTGGGCAATTCTTTGTAAATATGAACAAAGAAGCCTACAAAAATAAATCTGCATTATTTATACTTTTGATCTTTTATAAAAAAAGTTAGCAAAAATCTAACTTTTCATTTAAACGAAACAATTGAAAATGGGCCGGGAGAAATCTCATTACGAAATGAATGTTTTTCTCAAATACATGTTTGCCATAATTATTGACACTCTTTTATTCAATACTTTTTGAAACCTCCATTTGCCAAGATAACAGCTCTGAGTGTTTCTTATAATACCTGATGAGCTTGGAGAACACCTAACATAAGGTCAGAGACCATTTGTTTGTATACAGAATGTAGAGGTGGAACCTCTGGATTGTTCTGATAGACCTTTGAAAAGTGGCTCAGAGAGTCACATCCAAGAAAGCTTTAATGAGTTGGGTTTATACAGGCCACGTTGGTGAGCATAAAGGTATAGAGGCAAAAGGTATTGGGGTATTTGGGGTGTGTAAGTGTGGTCTTAAATAGAAAAAAATTGTGGAAATTAGATATAAAGAACATTACAGTCTTTCTATTAACTTACTACAGATGTTAAACAGTTCCATTCTGAACAGAAACAGATAAACAATCATTAATGGTCTTAAATTTACTGACAAATTCACAATTATGATAGTGTAGCATATCAAAATGATCTTAAAATAGCTAACAGATCAAGATTTATACGTTAAAATAACAACAACACATTACAGCATGTGTCTCTGATACTATACTGCATGTTAGCTTCCCAACATAGATTAACGTATAACATCATATTGTGCAAATATATACTTATAAGATTAATGTAACATCATCACAATAACTTCAACATCATCAACATGCATATTTCTGCTAGAAATTAGGAAGTAAACTTACTTTTCTGCAAGAACGCACACAGCTTTAAAGTTTGGTTGCTCACGGTGGCCCAGCGTGTGCAGTGTATAAAGCACATGGTCTTAAAGGGAAGGTGTATAGGTATCAGTAAGATGAAAGATATGCGCCCTCTAGTGGTAAAATATTAAAGTGAAACTAAAGGAAAAGACTTTCCTACATTGCCGCCCCCAAATTTAGTATCTAAATTTGTAATTAATTAGGAAAATCTCATTGTCAGTTACTATTTTCTTCCTCATCCTCCCACGATGGCAACTTAACTAACCGGGCAACAGGCCATAGATAAGTGCGCCCTTTCACTTGCACTTCTGCAGTGCATATGCGATTATCTACTCCTGCAAATGTTTTAGCCACTCTGCCAATAGGCCACAAAGCTCGGGGCAACTGTAGATCAACTACCATGACGATCTGTCCAGTACTCAGATTAGCAGTGTCTTTTTGCCATTTTTGGCGGGGCTGTAGGCTTGGTAAGTGATGCCGGATAAAGTTTACCCAGAAGTGATCGGCTAGAATTTGGCTGTGTCGCCACCGTCTTCTCCCTAACAGATCACTAGATGAGTAGATTGCTTGTGGGAGTGATGCATCACGACGACCCATCAGCAATAAATTTGGTGTGACAGGGTCTGGGTCAGCAACATCTGATGAAACGTAGCCAAGTGGCTTAGAGTTGAGGATTCCCTCGACCTCTACCAGCACTGTACGCAAGACTGCTTCAGTCACTGTTCGATTGCCCAAGACTACCTGAAGAGCACTTTTCACTGACCGTACCTCTCGTTCCCAGGTTCCTCCAAAGTGTGGAGCATGTGGAGGGTTAAACAAGAATGCAATTTCCTGGCCGGCTAGATGTTCTTTAAGTGGACCTTGTAATGATGCGAAGGCTTCCTGGAGTTCAGTGGCTCCTCCTCTGAAGTTTGTGCCTCTATCAGCCAGTATCTCATATGGCTTACCATGACGTGATACAAATTGTCTTAATGCCATCAGGAAGGCATCTGTGTCCATGCTCTCCAAAAGATCAAGATGTATGCAACTTGTTGTCATACAATTGAATATGATGCCCCAGCACTTCTCTGTGCGTCTGCCTATCTTAATAGTGAAAGGGACAAAACAGTCTATACCAGTGGTCCAGAAAGGTTAGGGTGACCATACGTGCCATTTTCCCAGGACGCGTCCTGTAGTTTCTTTGTTATTGGCATTCTATCAACCACAAATAATATTACCATATAGTCTAGGCATAATAAAAGTACAATTACTATACTGTGCACTTACTCAGTCTGAGTATAGACTGTTAGTGAAAGGGCCAAAACAGTCTATACCAGTGGACCAGAAAGGTGGTTTGTACAGTCTTAGTCATGAGGGGGGCAAGTCTGCCATCTTCGGAATTACTGGACTTGCTCTCCACTTTTGACAAGTCTCACAATTGTACTGGTGTTTCTTGATGGATTCTCTGCCACGCAGGATCCAGTACTTGCGTCTGATCTCACCTAAGATCCGTTCTGGACCTGGATGCAGAAGCTGGTTGTCATATTTTTTTTATTAAGAGCACTGTAATCTGATGTTTAGGGTCTAGTATTATAGGATGTATTGTGTCTGGATCTAGACCCTCTGAGCTTGTCTTAAGAGGTTTAATTCAGCTGCTATGGCATCTGCTGCAGTCATGATAGCAGCCGCCCCGTGAATGGACTGGTGAGTAGCCTTCAACAGTTCTCTCCAACTCTTAATATTGGAGATGTCAGGTTGAGACTTGACAAGACATGCATTTCCACAGAATGATTGTTGTTTCAGCTCATCACAGTCGTCAGGTGCTGCTAATTCAGGCAGGGATGGCCAGGTGTTGGGATGTTGATGGAGGAACCGTGTCTGTGTCAGCGCATAGTGGTATGTATGCTCTGGGTATCTCAACAGTGTGCAAATTGGCCAGTTCGGCTTCCCAGGCTTGCCACTGTACTAACAGACTTTCCGGGTGGATGATGTCATCCCAATCGATCTTGAGTTTCCAGAGATCTTGAATCAGTATTATCAGAACCTGCCACTCAAAGACACTTGGCTCTTCGTCCCTCTTCATGTCCCTCCAGAGGAAGCGTAACAGTGTGCGATCTATTGGCAAAATAGATCAAATGCTTGCTTATCAAGCTTGGATCGGGTGGCTGCTATAGGGCACTGATATAGGGCAAAGTGTCAATTTGCCACAGTTTCTCCACATGCCCCTTGAGATCAAAGTGGGTAGGTCCAACTGCAGTAAAAAACACTGCTGCTCATCAAAGGGAAGATGAATCACACTGGCAGGACCTTGGAGTGTCCAACCAAGGGAAGTACATATTGCTACAGGTCCCCCAGAAGGGCCAACGCAAACAGGCTGAGTAGGGATGAACAAATAAGGAAAGCCAGAACCAACCAGTAGTACAGGCCGCACTTTGTCAATTGCTGGGATTGGCAGTCCCTGTAGGTGCCTGTACTTCTTCATCAGTACTTTCACTGGGTAACTATGCTCGGAAAGACCCAGGTCATCAGCTGTGAATGCATGATCTATCTTGTATCTATGTCTTGGGTTGTCAGCTGGGGAAATTTCGAAAGAAACAGATGCCCCTTTCAGGTGAACAACCTCATGTCGTACAGTTCTCAGTGAGAGTGTTTCTGGTTCTTTCTGTAGCTGGAGATAATGTGCAGCGGAAGAAAGGAGGATAGTCCGCTCAGAACCATCGTCCAGCAAAGCATATGCCTCAAGTGAATGTTCGGCATTATGCAAAAGTACTTTGACCACCTTTAACATGACCTGTTGAGGACGGTTGGGACGGTCAAGATAAATGGTGTCTGGAGGGGTACTAACCATGAGAATCTTGTTGGGCTCCTGTATATTCACATCATGTAGTTCTGTGAGATGCTGTTTCTGACATATTTTACAGGGCTTCTTAAGGGTACAAGCCTCAGGTTTGGGATTACGTCCACAGCAGTAACAGCTTTTGCCTTTAAGCCACTCTGCGATCTGGGTAGTTGTCAGTGACTTGAATTTTGAACACAAACTAAGATAGTGCTCTCGCGGGTCACAATATGGACAATAAGGTTTGGGCTTGTCTCTGGGCTTTGGTAGGAAGATACGGTGAGATGAAGAGGTAAAGGGTGATTTATCTGGACTACTACTGGTGTTGTAATACAGGTTCTGCATGTAATGGTTTGGATGTAGAGAGAGATGTAATGTGCTCAGGAACAGAATGTGAAATCGTGGGCGGAGTAGTGACATGATTACTCTGATGTAGGTAAGGTGTAGAGTGTTGTATATCAGTCTGTACCTGTATATCAGTCTGTACCTGCCCTGGGTCAAGTTCACTTCTGGTTTGTGGAACAGTTGCTGCATTCTCAGTCTCTGATTCTCGAAGAAGTGATGCAATGAGACGTGCTTTCTCCAGCTCCATCTCCTTCTGCTTAATGCGGCGCTGTCTTTCGAGCTGTTTGGTGATCAGTTCTTTGGTCTTGTGTGCTGCATGAGCCTCTTCATCTAGCTGACAACTTCTCCTTTGCTGCTCTCTGAGTAAATCTTCTCTCTCATATAGTGCTAGGCGTGCTTGTTGATCCAGGAACTCACACTGCTCTTCAGCTTTGCTCTCCTCCACCATCTGTCTCTGCATCTCTGCAAGCTCCATGCTCTTCAGTTTCTCCTCTACAATAGCTGCCTGTAGCTCTGTCAGTTGTGAAGCTGTTGTCCGGCTGGATCTACCGCTTCTGCTGGTCTTTGTTCTGGATTGGCTGCGACGTGAACTTGCAGATGAATGTGCTGAAAGTTTTTTGCAAGGCACAGGCACTTCGTCTGGTTGTGCAGCTGGAATGGTAGCCACTGGCATCAAACTGCTGGGATCTGCACTGGAAGCTGGAATGTGGCTTGGTTCATACCTAACATCATAATCACTTAAGTAGGCTGGTGGATGTCTCTCCCGCTGAGTATGAGGTCGCACAACTGGGTCGGTGCTCTCATTCTCTGACTGCATGTTGTTTTTAAGGTTACTATCATCCGGCTCGAAGGACCATTTGTAGAGGTGGAACCTCTGGATTGTTCTGATAGACCTTTGAAAACTGGCGACTCCGGTAAGAGAGTAAAGGGCTCAGAGAGTCACATCCAATGAATGTTTTAAATGCTTAAATTAAATGCTTTAATGAGTTGGGTTTATACAGGCCACGTTGGTGAGCATAAAGGTATACAGGCAAAAGGTATTGGGGTATTTGGGGTGTGTATGTGTGGTCTGAAATAAAAGGAAAATTGTGAAAATTAGATATAAAGAATATTACAGTCTTTCTATTAACTTACTACAGATGTTAAACATTTCCATTCTGAAAAGAAACAGATAAACAATCATTAATGGTCTTAAATTTACTGACAAATTCACAATAACGATAGTGTAGCATATCAAAATGATCTTAAAATAGCTAACAGATCAAGATTTATACTTTAAAATAACAACACATTACAGCATGTGTCTCTCATACTAGCATGTTAGCTTCCCAACATAGATTAACGTATAACTGTCACGTGTTGGTTTCTGTTTAGTTCCCGTCTGTCATTATTTGGTTAGTTTCCTGCTCATTTAGTTAATCATCATTCATTAGTTTCCACCTGTGTTGTATTAATCATCTCGTTTGCTCCTTATTTGCCTGCCCTTTATGTTATTTTTCAATGGTTTATGTGGTTGATGCCGATTAAAAATACTCCTTTACTCCTACTCCTTCATCGTGCGCTCACTACAACCAAACCGAAAGTAAGCGGCATGGAGACCGCCGCACGCTTCGCCGCCCTAGCACGCCTGGATCTCCCATTTAAGAAGTATGCACGTGAGTTCTGCGGACTCGCCGTGTGTACGGCGCTAGATGACACAACGCTCAACTCACTGTTCTGGATCGGGGCCAATTACTATCGCCCCGTTGATCTCCCAGACACCACAGGACATGGCACTTCCTCCCGAGTTCTCTGTCCCTATCCTCTCACCAGAGTTCGCTCCAAAAAACTCTCCTGAGTCTCCTTCGTCCCCTGAGCCCTCTGTGTTAGCAAATTCCGCTCCTCCAGTGCCCGCTCCTTGGCGCCCGCCCCCCTCCCCGATGTTATTGTTACGGCGCGGGACGTGCCTTCCAGGAGGGGGGCGATATCTGTCACGTGTTGGTTTCTGTTTTGTTCCTGTCTGTCATTATTTGGTTCATTTCCTGCTCATTTAGTTAATCATCATTCATTAGTTTCCACCTGTGTTGTATTAATCATCTCGTTTGCTCCTTAGTTGCCTGCCCTTTATAAGCCCTCAGTTTCTGTCATTTCTTTGTCTTGGATTAATGTTATTTTCAATGGTTTATGTGGTTGATGCTGATTAAAAATACTCCTTTACTCCTACTCATTCGTCGTGCGCTCACTACAACCACAACCCTGTGACAATAACATCATATTGTGCGAATATATGCTTATAAGATTAATGTAACATCATCAAAATAACTTCAACATCATCAACATGCATATTTCTGCTAGAAATTAGGAAGTAAACTTACTTTTCTGCATGAACGCACACAGCTTTAAAGTTTGGTTGCTCACCGTGGCCCACTGTGTGCAGTGTATAAAGCACATGGTCTTAAAGGGAAGGTGTATAGGTATCAGTAAGATGAAAGACATGTGCCCTCTAGTGCTAAAATATGAAAGTGAAACTAAAGGAAAAGACTTTACTACACAGAATCTTCCCAGATCTTTCAAATTCCGAGGTCCATGTTTATGCAGTCTTAAAGTCTTGCAGTCGGAGTTTCAGAAGTCAAAATAGACTTTACTGAAAGAAGACAACAAAGCCGAGATGCCAGCTGATCATCTGAATCTGTTTCTGTCCAGACTGTCACCTTTATACAATTTCATCAACGGTCACTGTCCAATGAGCGTATAGACCATTCTTTGATATGCCATTCCCGGTACTTTCCTCAATTGTTTATTAGTTTCCATAACACTTGTTTTAATTGTAGAAAACCACCTGCTAGTCTGTTTTTCAAAAGATGACTTTTCTTATCTACCCCTTTCCGGGTGCCCAAGGTTGCAGAGGCATGTACATTTTAGGATTTTATTGAGCTGTCAGGAATTTAATGAGTTTTAAACACATTATCTATTTCAACACTCTTATCTCAATCTAATCCTGTAGCATCTCTCATCTCCAGTACTTCCTTCTTCCTTAAGGTCAGAGGACTGGTTTGGCCATGGAAAAACCCTCGTTTTATGCTCAGTGACCCATTTTTGTGTTGATTTTGATGTTTTTGTTTGTTTGTTTGTTTTTGGATTGTTGTCCTGATGGAAGATCCTACCACTGCCTGTTATAAGATTTCTAGCAGAGGCAGTCGGGTTTAGAATTTTTTTCTGTTGCTTTTTGATAGAATCCATAATGCCATGTATCTGAACAAGATGTCAAGGACCTCAGACAGAAAACAACATCAAACATCCAGCAGTATATTTCATTGTACACATGGGGTACTTTTTCTACTCCTGTGTGCAGTGTGCACCAAGCCCATCTTGAGTGTTTGCTGCCAAAAAAAAAACCTACTAAAGTTTTTAGTTTAATCTGACCATAGAAGCCAGTCCCATTTGAAGTTCCAGTTGTGTCTGATAACTGAACATGCTGGAGTTTGTTTTTGAATGAGAGCATTTTTTTTTTTCTTGAAACCCTCCCAGACAAATTGTGTTGATGTAGGTGCTTTTTGATAATTTTCAACTCATCTACAATTCAATTCAATCAATCTCTACAATTCTACAGCTGTGATCCTTGGAGAGTTTTTGGCGACTCAAACTCTTCTCCTCACTGTGCATTAGGACCATAAACAGATGTCCTCTTCCAGGCAGATTTGTAACATCTTTAGTTGATTGGAACTTAATTATTGCCCTGATTGTGGAAATGAGGATTTTCAATGCTTTAGATGTTTTCTTACAGCCACTTTCTTGTGAAGCTCAATAATCTGTTGCTGCACATCAGATTTACATTCTTTGGTTCTACTCTTTGTGATGGATGATCAAAGGAACTTGGCCTTTGTGTTACTCATATTTATATTCCGGGAAAAATGTGGGAATCCGCAATGAACCAAACATCAAATAGAGCAAAATAACAGCAAACACAAAACAGTGAAGTAGTCACCAGGTGTAACCCCCCTTGCCCTAACTTGTTCCAAGTGGGACTTGAACCCGGGTCGCCGGCCTGGGAGGCGGGCGCACTAACAAGGAGGCTAAAGACTACAGTCTCTAGTATCAGTCGCTAGTGCGCCTCTTGAGATCAGGGGAGTGAGGTTTTACCTGCACAGCTCTTACCTCATTAACAATAGTCTTATATTGTCTTATATATAGTCTTATATTGTTGAACCAATGTTATTCAAATTAAGGCATTGTGACCATGTTCGCAAAACAGGTGTGACTAGCTAGTTAGTTTCTACAACAATGCAAGGTGGTTAATCAGCATGTTACATCTTTGCATGAGAAAATCTCCTCCAATGGAGTACTGCAGCTGTGATGTCAAAACCAAAAAGACAAATTCTTAGAAGAAAAACCGAGATCACTTTAATTTGGAACAAAAAACCTGATTAACATTTTAAGTAGATCTTTGGACAGTTGCATAAAAGGCTTAAGCCCTATTCGCACGGGATTAGTATTATCTGGGGACCTTGTGTGATTTTGAAATTACAAGGCGCACAGGAAACAAAAACCTCGAAAAATGATATATGACCCGCCAAATGCTGGCCGAATCACAGAGATGCCGATTCGCACGGGACTAATATCATCACAGGACCTCGGTGTTCGACGAAATATGGTAGGTCTTTTGCGGGGGAATTTTTACTTTACAAATTACAGACATGGCCGATTCGCACGGGATTAAGATCACAGACAACCTCCGCAATTATTACAAATGACTGGAGGTCACCAGGTAATACTAATCCCGTGCGAATAGGGCTTTTGAGTTCACATGAACAACGGTTAAAGTTACTCGTCGTCAGGCTACAGAAGAATACCATAATTCCTCCGTTCAATTAGGCCTAAGACATCGAGAGTCACGCAGACCTATAACAACCCAGCCACAACACATAATTGCGAATAGCATGCCTTACCTTAACACAGAATCGACCACAGAGTCCAACGTTTATATTTTTTCTACGAATCTTTGAGTTAACATGTACTAAAAATGAGTGGAATTTGCACGGCAGCGCCCCCACACCTCGATGCTCATGACAAGAATAGCATGTATAGTTATCTTTATTGAAGTGAATTAGGTTTAAATCGCCGTCATGCATGAATGAATGATATTTTTGCAATTTTACACATAATAATCCACGATGATCACATTACACAAAACTGAAATTGCACGTCAAAATAACACATTGTCAATATTTTTTGAGACCCCCCAAAATTTCACAAATCACGTTTTCAGGGGAGCCCATGTCTTATTAAGGGGAGCCGAGCTCCCACTAGCTCCCCCGTAGTTTGCACCCTGGTGCTCCCTTCTTAAAGGTGCTGATAGGTCACTTACTGCTCAAGCCTGGGAAAGAAGCTTGTGCTTGAGTGCTACAAGCCTATGAAGTTTAGCTGGACTTCCAACTGGTTATGCTGGCCTGTTTTGATGGGTTTACCGCATACCGCGCTATTGAGCCACTCAAAATTACCGCAAGGGAAATTCCCTCACCGGGACAGCCCTAATTATTAGTCTATTATAAAATGTTTTAAAGGAATATTCACACAATTTTTCTTGCATGTATTAAAGTCCGCATGAAATCAAAATTGACTTTATTTACTTTACTAGCACACATAGCTAGTCTTGATGTGAACAATTAATCCATGCAAGTTAATCCGCTGAAAAAAAATTGTTTATCTTGGAAATCTTTAATGAAAATCTGAACATTTACTTCCGCTTTGGAATGGCATGCCTTCTCTGATGACGTCAGTTTGACGGCTTGGGCAGAATATTGTTAACCACGCCCCTCCAACCGTTAGTTTGCTATGAGAGACAGAGAGGAGGGGCGCAAAAATAAAACCACGCCCTCTATTCAATATTCCGTTTCAGCTGGAAATACGTCACTACACTGACTCGCAATGTAGAGGGTTGAATGCATTCAAACAGTCCGTCCAAAACAGCACTAATATAAAGGAAACCAGGCTGATTACATCAGAGATTGCAGAGAGAACAGAGACTCGTGTTGCGTTTTCAGTGAGTTTTCAGTTTCAGCTCTGTCATATTCTGTGATTGTCTCTGAAGAGCGCGAGCCCTCACACGTCACACACGCTGTGTGAAGTACAGACTGAACGGATTGTCAACACATCCCACCGCTGTATGGCCAGATGAGATGCAAACTACGTTTTCTCGACTGGATAAAGTTTTGAAGGATGAAGACTGCAATCAAGGTAAAGACGATTGCAGTGATGTACAGGAGTCGTACAGTAAGCACGCGTGAGTCCGTTATAATAATGCGTGTATGAGTGCTCTTGATGCACTGATCGCACATTGGGCCCTATTTTAACGATCTAAGCGCATGATCTAAAGTGCACGGAGCAGGTGCACTCAGGGCGTGTCCAAATCCACTTTTGCTAGCTTAACGATGGGAAAACGGTGGGCGCGCCCGGGCGCATGGTCTAAACGGGTTGTCCCTATTCTCTTAATGAGTAATGGGTGTTTTTTGGGCGTAACGTTCAATAAACCAATCAGAGTCTCATCTCCCATCCCCTTTAAAAGCCAGTTGTGCTCGCGCCATGGCGGGTTTGCAATTTACATGGCGGAATGAAATTTTTTAATTTGTAAAAATTTTGTGTGCTGCTGCGCTTCCCTGTTTGTGTAATAAGCAGTATAATAAGCTGTAATAAGCATATGTACACTTCAGGCCGTTGCATAGACCACAATTCAACACGACTGTGACGTCAACGCAGGTTGTGTTTAATTTACCACCACCCCAAACAACTCTGTGTTATATATATATATTTTTTAAATATTTAAAACAACCTACACATACCTTTATACAAGTAGTTACAAATCAAACTAATTTGTAAGGGAAAAAATGTAAATAATAAATAAACTCCATAGCATATTCCAAGTGATCAAAGGCTTAGGATGTTCCAATTCAGCCCATTGCTAGGGTTCTGCCAGTAGTTGGTGCTTGTGTAACATAATCAATGACCTACAACGAGTCTACAAAACGGAGGGAAGTTAGCGAGGGAAGGGCATAAAAAAAATGAATCCTTCCTTTGTTTAGTTAGCTTTTAGATACACTAGCAAACTTCCCTAAACTTCTCCTCAGGGGAATCCTCGCTGCCATTTTGAAGTCCGTTCCACTTTATGAACTGGACAAGGGAAGTTTATTTGGACCGACCCTTGACCCCTCAGTTTTGACAGAGGGAGCAAGTCTGCTTCATATGTACACTTCAGGCTGCTTAATATACCACAATGCAACACGACTGTGAAGTCACTGCAGATCGTGTTTAATTTACCACCACCCCAAACAAATCTACAATATATTAATATTATTTTAAATATTCAAAACATCCCAAACATACCTATAAGCATATAGAATTCTGCATAAAAAAACAATTTGCAAGGGAAAGTAATTTAAATAACAAACCAACTCCTAAGTGATCAAGGGCTTAGGACATTTCAATTCAGCCCATTGCAAGGGTTCCTACAGTAGTGGCCACTCATGCAACGTTATCAATGACATACATAGTGAGAAAGGGACGTTAGCAAGGGAAGGC
>NW_015650422.1:83318-90650 GCF_001515625.1 Sinocyclocheilus rhinocerous | reverse complement strand
TACAAACATCTTCATGACTGTCTCTTTTAAAGTGGTTATAATGTATAATGAGTTGTATTTGTTGGGGTTATTATAGCACAATTCTTCAACACCCGCCATCCGGACATCACTAATTTTCAAAGCCTGGCTATGGCCATGCCTTTGGGTTACAAGTCTGACTCTCTAACCATTAGGCCACGCTAGGCCAGCTTCAGCAGTAAAACATCAGTATCATAATATTTACTGTATGTTTAATTATATAATAATGACTGTGCCCACTTTTACATTAGAAATAAGATGAATACCGATTCATGAACTAGGGAGCTGATTGTAAACACACCCAATGTCTATCAGTGCAGAACTAATTGCAGCTTCTGTGCATACTAAAATATGCAGAAGTGGTAACTTGGTCAAATAACTATAATAGGTTTTTTTTTTTCTTTCGTCACTGTATCTGTTAGTAAAGATAGATCATAGTATCGTTGAGCAATCCAACTCTGTAACTTAACACTGCAGTCTAGTAGGTGGCAGAAATTAATCAAACTAGCTTGCTGTTCGCCACAGAGTGCAGCAGAACACTCTGTGTCCTCTCGGGGCCAAAACCAGGGACTGGAGCCTTCCCTGGGTTCAACAGGGGATCAGGAGCCCTCTCTGGGCTGAACTGGGGATCAGGAGCCCTCCCTGGGCTCAACTCGGGGACTGGAGCCCTCACTGGGGTAAACTCGGGGACTGGAACCCTCTCTGGGATAAACTCGGGGGCTGGAGCCCTCACTGGGCTAGATTCGGGGACTGGAACCTTCTCTGGGCTAAACTCGGGGGCTGGAGCCCTCACTGGGCTAAACTCGGGGACTGGAACCCTCTCTGCACTAAACTGGGGGGCTGGAGCCCTCACTGGGCTAAACTCGGAGACTGGAACCCTCTCTGGGCTAAACTCGGGGGCTGGAGCCCTCACTGGGCTAAACTCGGGGACTGGAACCCTTTCCGGGCTAAACTCGGGGACAGGAGCCCTCCGTGGGCTATACTCGGGAACACAGGCACAGCAAGGCGCTTTCGAGGAGCTGGCACTGGAGCGAACTCAGGGGCTGGAGCTGACACTGGAGCGGCCTCAGGGGCTGGAGCCGACACTGGAGCGAGCTCTGGGGCTGGAGCCGACACTGGAGCGAGCTCTGGGGCTAGAGCAGACACTGGAGCGAGCCTAGGGACTAGCACCAACCTCCTTAGATTCCCCTCTAAGTTCGAGGTGAAAGGCATGGTTGGCGGACTTGGCCGGCGGGCTGGAGAGTGCCGCGGCCGGCGGGCTTGACTGAGGAACCGCCGGCGGGCTAGACTTCGGAGTGGCCGGCGGGCTGGAGTGAGCGGCGACATCCATGCCGCGGGGGGAAAAACCAGGAAAACAAAAGACTTTTCAAAAACGAAAAACAAACACGGGGAGAAGGGGTGCCGCTTACTGTCTTGGTCCGGTATTCTGTCACGCTACGGCTACTGTGGTGGAACGAGGAGACACTGGAGTAACTCAAAACACAGTCTTTAATCTTCAACTTCGGGTAACACAGGGCAGGCAGACACACACGTAGCACTAGGACGAATATTCAATACCGGACAACCAACTCAGAAAAGGAAACGCTTTAAATAAACGACATGACGAGGGGATGACAAGAAAAACCTGAGATCAATAAACTTAATGGGAACAGGAAACATGAAGGACCAAATAAGGGCATAATGACACAAGAGGGAAAACAAGGAACACATGGGAAGGGAAACAACAAAACTTGAACACAAGTCTGACAGTGAATCACAACATTACAAATTTTTTATTGAAGGGAAAAAAAGGTTTTGAAAAGTATTTGAAAATCGAACAAGAAGACAAAAGTACAAGACTGTGAACTTAACAGCTTTAACGTGGGAAAGAACTACAATGAAGCACTGCGAATGGCAAACGAATGACAATTAAATGAAAAACAGTGGAGAAATATAAAACTATACATGCAGTGAAACCGAGTAGCCTGCGTTCACACCGCCGCCGGCGAAAGAGTCAAAGTGGCCAGAGGTCATTCATTTTCAATGTGAGCCGGCAGCGAGCTCCGGCGAGCAGCGGCGCGGCTTGGATGATGTGGGCGTCGAGGAGAGTTGAAGTCAGGTCAACTTTATTGAAATGAGCTATGACGTGGTTCGGCGGCAACCAATCGGAATGTAGAAGTACTCCGCTTGAGAGGATTCCAGAGAACACAGTCCTGTAAACTTTGGTTTTGACCACATTAGTTCCCAAGGAAAATGGAAGAGAGGTTGATCATTGCTATGGCGGGTTTCCCAATAATTTACGGTGTGTCCCTCTTTGCGTCTAGGGACATAAAAAAAAATTTAATAAAAATATGCATGGACCAAGGTGTCTGTGAATAGGCAGCATTTCCGTGCTAGAATGCTTGTTCTTTCTCAGGGAACAAGGGTTACAGTCGTTACCCGAGACGTTTTGCTTGTACAGAGCTTTCACCGTGATACGGCTGTCTTCCATATTAACCGAGTGATCAAAAGCAAAGCAAAGTTTTTCAGGCAACGCAATCCGAGAGAATACAAAAGCATTTTTCTTTACATCTCATAATTTTACCATCTCTACGTCTCCTTAAGGGCTCCATGCAAAGAGGAGAACCAAAGTACAGTAGGCAAATATTGTGAGCTGAGTGACATTATCAAGTACGTTCTTTTTTGCAGAATGACCAGACCAGAGTTGAACTTGACAAGTCCAAACTACCAAGGATGCAAATCCGAACTTGCCTTACTTATTGAGAAACACCTATAGAGAAGGTGGAAAATTATCACCAAAAAAGAAACTGAAATCATTTCACTTTGGAGCAAAAACCCTGATCAAAATTTTAAGATTGATAAAAATGTATGTTATGACACCTTTAAAGGGCTAAAAAGCTCGAGCACCCTCACTTGACAGAGATGGATTGGAAAGTGGATATGTATGTCTTTTTATGGTTGTGAGGGTGGGGCTATATGTACAGTAGGAGACTAAGGAGGTGGGTTTAGTGAGAATCCCTGAACTGATCCTTCTTGCTACAGGCTGTGTAGAATGATTCAGTCTTTATTTTACTTTAACTTTATTTAACTAGATTGACGTTTTTCCATGTGAATATGATGCAGCATTTAAGGTCACACGGATTCCAGTGGTAGGTAGGTGAGTATATATATATTTTTTTATAGTATACAGTTTTACTATTCCGTGTCTAGTTTGGTTTCTTCGACACGTAGTATTTTATTTTTGTGTATATTCAATTGTCACTAATAATGCTATTGCTAATACCATTTTTGGCCCAGTGTTTGTTTCATATGTTTGTCTGGTAAATCTCACACTTCTGGAGTTGTTAAAAAATAGTTACACTTTCCTCAAATGACTCTCACGTTTAACAAAAAAAGTCTAAGTGGAGCTGGCTGTTTGCTTCATAGTTTAAAAAAAATGGTACTAGTTGGTACAAGTTTATACTTGTTATGAGCCTTCAAGTAGCCAGCATTAATTCAAAAGTCCAACATTCAAGTATGCATGTTAGTCCAGCATGCAGGTTAACAAATATTTTGAAAATATTTAAAACATTTTGGTTGTTTTTATTTTACATTTTTTAATGCATAGGTCTTTCTTTGAAAACGTCCACCCATTTGCACAGTCTGTTCTTTTTAAATATGTGTTAAAAGCATTGTTATTAAGTTATAGCGGCATCACATCATGATTTTATAAGTGGAAAATACAGTCCTGTTTATATTCTCTAACAAAGAGGCTCATCAATATTTCAGCTGCTCTGTTTTTTTCACATCTTTGTTTGTCCACCTTGCATAATGTGTCAAGTGATTGTCAATATTTGCCTTGTCATAACATGGGCGCCTACCTGCTTTTATATTTTATGCTTTCCTTTTCAGCAATGTATTTTTGTATTTCTACAACAGTACTCTGCTGAATAGCCTAGCATGGCTGGTCACCAGCATATATTTTGTTTTGGATTGTCACATGTGTTTCTGTGTAGATTCCCTATGTTTGTCTTTGGACTTTTGTTGAAGTTGTTCCTATTGGTTCCTTGTTCTCTTCCTGTATTTAGTTCCTGCACACCTTGTTGCTTTGCTTTGAGGAGTATTCCAGAAAGCAAGGTTAACTTATTATCACACATACCCTGAAATCTCGGTTGATTAATTGTGTGCAATCTCTCAGGCCCACTGAAGTCTCGTCAATAGGTCACACATGCGCTGATAATTCTGAAGTAAACTAACCAGGAAACATAACCTGCTCCGGACATTACCCGGGTATGTCACATAAGCTGTGTCCGAAACCGCTCCCTATCCACTATATAGTGCACTATATCGGGTGTCAGCCATTTTGTAGTGCTGTCTGAATTCTGAGTGAAAGAGTTCATTCCCTACATTCGTTCACTACGTTTTACCCACAATCCTCTCTGATTTCAAGTGTACAACCGATGTACACTCGCTGAAGCAATATTTCCCATAATCCAATGCGGAGAGGACTGACGAGCTGGAAGAGGGAGCGGGAGCGAGTTTGAATGAGAGATGCCATTTTCATCTTTATTATTTCTGCTTTAACGGTTATTTCATGCACTATTAAAATAACATTTTAGGCATTAACTCAGGTTTATGTTTTACTAATTTACTGAGGTGGCAGTGTTAACTTACAAGAGATGATAGAGATGTAATGATAATTTGGTGGATGATTAAAAAATATATTCATTAATCACCTGTACATATTCATCTTAATGCAAAAATAACGGTCGCCTGAGGGCACATCTTATCTGAGCGCAAAACGCTGCTCTGGAGAGTTTCAAGACTAAAAATAATAAATACATACAATTTATGTGTTATATGTTTATGTGTAATATGTTCACTTTATTTTGTTCACTCCTTTCTGATATAGTGCACTCAAATGCCATACACGATATAGGAATTAGTGAATGAGTGAACGAGTGAGTGATTTCGGACACAGCTATAGCCTCCTTTCTGGAATACCCCTTTGTTCCTAGGTTACCCTGGTTTGTTGTCATGACAGTTTATTAGCTCCACCCCCTTCCTTGTTTGTTCCCTTGGTTACTTATTGGCCCTTTGTTCTCCTGTGTATATACAGCCCAAGTGTCTCACTTGTTCTTTGTCAGTTGTTGAGAGTGATGGTTGCCAGTCTGCTTGTGTTTTTTTCTCTTTTCTCAGGGCTTCTTGTTCTTTAGGTGCGTCCCAATGCGCGTACTCATGCACGGTTGCATGCTGTTATGTAGTGTGTGATTAGTGCATTCACACTGAAACCCCAACCCCCCCCCCAAAAAAAACAAACAAAAACAATAAGTGCACTTTAAATTCCCAAATGATGCACTTAAATAACAGAAAAAATGAAGAGCAGAGTGTTGGACACTTCATGCAATCAACTGTTGCAGATTTAATTATGTCATAGAGGGGGAGGGGCTATCAGACTCTGATTATGAATGACAAAATAACCTTATATAATTAATTAATTAAATTTTTGAGTACATAGTGTATAAGTACATAGAATGAGGCGCCAAACTTCATTTATCAATACATACATAAAACACATGCATATACACCTATAAATTACTCACATATACATGTATACTATTGGATGTTCAAAAAATATATATGAAATACACGTGCACACTAATATGAAATCCATACCAATACATATTTTGTTAGTAATGAATGCATATACACTTGTGAATAACTTGCGCATACATATAAACTTGACGCATGCATACACCTATAGACACTCGCTTATACGTATAAACTCGATCCATATACACCTACAACAACACACGCACATACATATAAACTCGCTGCATGCAGACACCCCTATACTCGCAAAATGTCATATTCCATTTTTAGGCCAATATTCTAAAATCCATTATTTAGAGTAGATTATGTGTCTGGCAGAATAGAAAAATATAACTTTAAGTAAATATTAAACAAAGGCAATAAAATGATAAATTAAAAAACGATTAGTTTTTTCGTTTTCTGTTTTTTTAATTGAAAACGGATTTGGAATGGACGGAAGATACCCTGATTGTGTACCTTCGTATAATTCGTTTTCTCATTTTTGTCTTCAAAATGGAAAAATGAATAAATCAGTATTTTATCGCATATTTAAACCTTCTCCTGGGTATAATAAACGAATTTCATATGTTTTTCTCATATTTTTAATTTTGTTTTCATCACACAATAAAACCAAAACGAAAAATCAAGCTTTTTGATTCATAATGCGCGTTTTAGTGTGTTCAGAGAGCATTGGGGGGCGCTGGAAGCAATATTTTTGAAAGAGGGGCGCTGAGCTGAGGTGTTCTTGGGGGGCGTTTGGTTAGATGAGTTTACACCAAAGATGTATGAGCTGAAACTTGCAAAGGAAAATGTTCTGCAATGTCCTAATGCCGTCTCTCTCGACACTGGATTCCTCAAAGCAAACTTTCCATATCTATTTTTCCAGTTACTAGACTGTCGGTAGCGCAAGCGCGTGGAGTGCGTCAGAAATAGAACGCGGCATCCGTTTATTGTTAGTGCGCTTTCAGTGATACAGTCACTGATTATAATGGGTTCTGTGTGCTTTGACGCAACGTGTCGCGTCGTTCGCGTCCAATGTAGTATTACCTGCCAATTTACACCAGTGCTGCTAGACTAGACGGTGTATCATTTCCATAGCAACGCCTCTTTACTTAAGTGTTCGCTCAGCTTTGTAGCGCAGCTGCCGATCTTCCCTTGAAAACAATAGCATTCAGACTAGAGCCCTGCATTTCAGCCCTAGCCCGACAGGGCCTGATTTATTTACGCCCCTGAAAAAAATAGTAAGGAGATATTTTTATTATTTATTAATAATAGTGTTCTCTGTTCTGCTGAGGTGGAGAGTCTCGCAGTACAGTTGGACACATCTTTAATACGGATTACATAATGATACAGTTTTGTTTCGATTTTAATTGTTTCGTTTTAAAGTAGACATTTCAAGCTTTCTATTGATATATTTCTTATATGTCTGTGAGGCAAGTAGCCTATATGCTGGGTTTAGTTTCATTTTTGTGACGCGCTCAAGGAGATCGAGACGGTAGAAAGCACATCCTGTTTGTTTTCTTTATTTTACAAAAGCACAATGTTTTGTTGTTATTATGGGTGTACACAAATAAAAGTAGACCCTTTACATTGTATAATGATGGTACTCTTATCTCTATGAGAAAAAAATACTGCTTATTTACAGTTGTTTCCACTGTTATTAGGGGGGAAAATGCCAGTGATCGTGCCGGTGTTGTGCCGAATTCTGCACCCCTGCCAGATTATGCACCCCCTCGTTGAAGTCGCTACCTGATTGCCTAATCC
>NW_015650422.1:77201-83206 GCF_001515625.1 Sinocyclocheilus rhinocerous | reverse complement strand
CCCCTAATCCTAACCCCTCCCCCACACCTACTCTTAAACCTACCAATACTAGGGGGTGCATAATCTGGCAGGGTGCAAATTTCGGCTCTACACCGGCGCCTTCATATTAAGTGCGCTAGCCTCCACGTTCCGCACATACACTCGGATATGCGCCTAACAGCGCACATTTAGGCTAAGAGTTTAAACTAACATTGTGATATGCAACCTGAGCTTTAGCATGACAGGAAAGATACATTTAAAAAAACACATTCAAATAGAAAGCAGTCCTTTTGAATTGTAGATACTGTATTTTTGATCAAATAAATGCAGCCTTGCTGAGCAGAAGATTTATTTCAAAACCATTTAAAATCTTACTGACCCCCTTTTGAATGGTGGTGTATATTTATATATTTTATTTATAATATTTTAAAGCTTGTATTTTCCCACGTTTGCTGACTTCACCCTACATTATGAGTGTTAAATAAATGAGTGTTAAAAAATGCAGCCAATAAGCAAACAAGAAGCATTCATGTTAATTTTTCCAAACAAGAACAAGAAAAAAGCATATTGTGCATAATGTTATTGTTTTCAAGGGAAGATCGGCAGCTGCGCTACAAAGCTGAGCAAACACTGAAGTAAAGAGTCGTTGCTATGGAAATGATACACCGTCTAGTCTAGCAGCACTGGTGTAAACTGGCAAGTAATACTACATTGGATGCGAATGACGCGACACATTGCGTCAAAGCACACAGAACCCATTATAATCAGTGACTGTATCACTGAAAGCACGCTAACAGTAAACGGATGCCGCGTTCTAGTTCTGACGCACTCCACGCACTTGCTCTACCGACAATCCAGTTACTGGAAAAATAGATATGGAAAGTTTGCTTTGAGGAATCCAGCAGGGCCGCGTTATCCTAATGGGCAACATGGGCTGCAGCCCAGGGCCCCGAACACTAGGGGGCCCCCGAGTCAATTCTCTTTTGCATTTTAAATAGGGTTGCCAACCGTTCCGTATAATACGGAATCGTCTCATATTTAAGACATCAGTTTGTCCCGTATTTGCAGGCATACGCCGTATGACCACCAATACAAATAACAAATAAAATATTATTTTTCTAAAGCATTGTTTGAATTGCGAACGTAGCCACTCAAGGAAGGCTTTAAGACCAAGCAGAATCCTCTGCCGCCTAGTTGCTCCCACTTCACAGCGAGCGGGACTCGTATTTTGATTTCTGCATATCAGTTTGGTTGAATGCAAAGATGTGATTATTGATCATAAGCACAACATCCAGCTAGAAAACATACTATCTACCTTTTACTATTTGCAACTGAATTAGCAATTGATCTTATAATAGTGGGCGAAGCAATGATTGATAGTGTCGAACGCAGCGCTAAGATCCAGTAGAACTAATAGAGAGATACGACCACGATCCAATGATAAGAGCAGGTCATTTGTAACTCTGATGATAGCAGTTTCAGTACTATGATACGGTCTTAATCCTGATAGGAAATCCTCACAGATACATTTCTCTTTAAGGAGGAACATAGCTGAGCATAGCCTTTTCTAGCATTTTTGACAGAAAAGTGAGATTTGAGATCGGTCTGTAATTAACTAATTCTCAAGGATCAAGTTGTGTTTTTTTGATGAGCGGCTTAATAACAGCCATTTTGAAGGTATTGGGGACATATCCTAATGTCATTAACGAATTAATAATAGGCAGAATTGGATCTATGACTTCTGGAAGCAACTCTTTTAGTATCTTAAGGCGCTTTTGCACAGGAGGAACCTTTTCATAGTTCCTAGAACTATTTGCGGAAGTTCCCGCTTTTTGGCATGTTCGCACCACAGAAACTAGGACTGTAAGTTCTAGTAACTCCATTTGGGGAACTAAATTAGCTCCTACTTCAGTCTAAAACAGTTCTACAGGAACTACCAGTCGCGTAAGTGCACGCTGATTATCCAAACGCATACAAAACACCGGCTACCCAGCCTTTTTAAAAAGCCATGTAAATATATTTACTCCACGAACATGGAAAACAGCGATAACTGCATTTATCTGTTGTCTGCAGGGTTTTGTTCTTTTCTCAGCCTCGATGATAACACTGCAAGTTGTCATAGGAGATTTAGTCAGATTTTTGTGCTCTTTTAATCACGTAAATTATGCATTCACATTCCATGTCTGTTATCACGAAAACCACGACACACATCAAAAACAGCTCCAAACGCTGTCTGATGCGATACTGTAGCTGATGGCTGCATGGTTAGAATTTTATCTCTAATAATATCGATCTTGGAAGTAAACAAGTTCGTAAAGTCATTACTTCTGTGCTGTTGGCATCTGTTGATGCTTTATTATTTGTTAATTTATCCAATGTTTTGATTAAATGCCTGGGGTTGTTTGTTTTCTTCTAAAAGAGACGAAAAGCAGATCTAGCATTTTTTGAGCTTTTCTACAAGTACTTTCACGCCATGCAATACGAAATACCTCTAGTTTTGTTTTCTTCTAGCTGTGCTCCATTTTCCGGACTGCTGTCTAGTGCGGGTGTGCTCGTTGTACAACGGTGTCGGACTGTTTTCCTTAATCGTCTTTAAGCATAAAGGAGCAACTGTATCTAAAGTGCTAGAAAAGAGAGAGTCAATAGTTTGTTACACCATCAAGTTTTTCTGAGCTATTGGATATGCTGAGGAATTGAGACAAATCAGGAAGATTATTTACAGAGCAGTCTTTTGTGGTAGAAGTGATGGTTCCACCATATTTGTAACAAGGAGTTGAATGTGCACCTTTAACTATATGGAGTATACACAAGACTAGATAATGATCTGAGTTATCATCACTCTGCTGCAGAATTTAAACGGCATTAACATCAATTCCATGTGACAGTATTAAATCTAAAGTATGATTACAAAAGCTTATTTTTTAGTTTTGGTTTTATTGTATTTTAATTTGGTGCATTTGAACGGAGTGTGACAAAAACCAAATTAAAAAATATGAGAAAAACATCTGAAATTTGTTTATTATGCCCAGGAGAATGTTTAAATATGCATGCTATTTAAATCACATGCTGTTTAAATTAGCAAAATGCTAATTGCTCCAGTTGTAGCACGATCCCTGTTCATCATTGCAAACGCGGCAAATAGGCAGGTTACTTCTGTTTACACTCAAACGGCTTCCTTTTACACTGAAATGCCTTCCGTTTGCACTGAAAAGTTCACGCACATCCACATATGAAATCACATGTATACACAACTAAAGTATGTTTGTGAATTTTATTTTGTATGTATGCACGAGTGTTTAATGGATGTGTATGCGCGCATCGAGTTTATATTTATGTGTTTATATTTATGAGTGTTTATAGGTGTTATATGCATGGATCAAGTTTATATGTATATGCGAGTATGTATAGATGTGTCTGCATGGATCGAGTTTATACGTATAAGCGAGTGTCTATAGGCATGGCCGTACCCAGGCTTTGAAAATCAGTGAGGTCCAGGGGGTGATGGGGGTTGGTGTTAAAGAATTGTGCTATAATAACCCCTACAAATACAACTCATTATATGCACTATAAACACTTTAAAGGAGACAGACATGTAGATGTTTGGGAAAGATGTTTTCTCTGTTTTGGAGGGATGATTATTTTTAAATCATACCCTATTTATTGCATCAAAATTTGTTAATACTTTACTATATTTAAGGGTGGATAATTTTATCAGTTTATTGCAACAATACATAACTACAATAACTTTGTCTAGTGCTCTTATGAAAGTTTATAGCATGATTAAGTTAGGAAGTTAGGACGATTCTAAGGGCCCACGCACTTTTGGGGCCCCACAGAGATCTGTTTTACTAGTAGTAACAGTAGTAGTAGTCAGTGTTGGGCTAGTTACTCAAAGAATGTAATGTATTACTCATTACTAGTTACTACTTTCAAAAGTAATATTGTTACTTTACTTATTACTTTCTGGCAACAGTTTGTGATGTTAAATTAAGCTTGCAACATGTCACTTACATTCGAAACATTCGAAACTCATATCCTCCCATGCAGTTAATGCAGCATTTTGACTGAATCACTTCTACTTCTGCTGCACGAGATGAGAACACTTTTATCATTTTCTGAGTCGAGTCTGCTTTTGTGATATATTTCCTTATTTATTTACTGCAAAACGTTGCTCTGTCTAGATGCGCTTAAATCTGCACTAAGGATGCTTTCCTGTCACGTACCCTATCACACATGGGTGATTCAATAATTGGAGATACATTTGGCATTGCAGAAAGTTAAGAAAAAAAACTTTTCACTAACAGATATCTTATTGAAAACATATTTAATTTTAATAATTCAGTGCTTGCCAAACACAAGTTACTTCCTTTTTTTACTTTTAATGAAAAAACAGATGTCTTTATGGTATTGTTTGTCAACTCTGTTATGGACAAATTAGCCAATGTGTAGAAATAACAATAAATCATAACAGGAAAAATCCTTCTTGTTTCATTAGACAAACAGTCCTTACAGTCCATCTGTAACGGAGGTGACGAGACGAGAGACGTGTAGATCCATTTGCAGGCTTTTATTAAACAGAGACGTGGTCATAAGAGGCATGGGTCAAACAGTGGCAAATAGGTACATTTCAGGCAAGACAAAGAGTATTCCTAGGGCATGCGTGGGTCTACGATCGGCGAACAATATCCAGAGGGCTTGACACGAGGGGTTATCCAATAACACAAGCAATAGTCCAGGCAAGGTGCAAACACAGCCGAAACAGCAGGCAAAGGGTTAATCCAAGATACACAGGCAGAAGATCAGGAAACAGACAATAAGGCAACACGAAATGACTAGACTTAGACTAGAACTAGAAACGTAAACTTGGAATGGCTCCGTAATGTAGCTGTCGCTAGAAGAGTGATATACGCTAAACAATACTCGGCAGTGAGAGAGAGGAAGTCCATGGCTTATAAAGCGTCTCATTGGATGCAACTGTGTGTGTGTAATCAGTGCAATGGATGATGGGAAATGCAGTCCAGGGTGATGTGAAACAGTCTGTGTGGTGTGAGAGTCAATGTAATGGGAGAGCGACCCCTGGTGGCAATCGGCCGGAAGGCCATGGACCGGATTCGTAGGGTGCAAAAATAAATCAATAATGTTTATTAGATTTTAAACAACAATTTTATTTATTTATTTTTTTGTGAAAATAGTTCATAAACAGAGTTGACCCTTTAAGTAACAGAATGTAAAGTAACAGAATTGACAGAATTGTCCGATGGAATGTCAATTCTGTTACCGCATTGTCAGCATTGTTACTCTACCTTGGTAACAGAGTTTGACAGTCTTTGCCAAAAACTCCACTTGCTAGCATAAATGCTAAGAGCACATGGCACTAAAATTAATGAAATATTACAAAAAGAAAAGTACAATAAAATATTTTGATTACACGATACATGATAAAAGCACTGACTAATTCGGACAACAAGAAATCATGATTTTCAGCTATTTAAGACACTTTTTGCAAAAAAATATTATATTGTTATGGACTGTAAAATCTTGTAATTCATAACAATGAGTAACACAGTATTAATATAATTTAAAATATAACCATTTTAAAAAAGCAGAAAAAAAATAATGACTTCGGACACCAAATGTACCTGCAATTATAGAATCACTCTAGTAGTCAATCACTGTTTAAAAAAAATAATAAAATACTTTAGCTGGGTTTCCACAGGCAGGGTCACAATTATCTACAGTGTATGAAGCTAAAGGTTTTTGGGTTAAGGTTCATAATGTAGAAATTTTTTTAACATTGTATGCTGTATGTGCAGCTAGCTAGCAAACAAGGAATACAGCTGTTTCCGCACGGCAGACGTAAAAGACCATCACGTTTCTGCGGCGTGCTCGCGCAGACCCGCACTTTTATCACTGATAACATCACAGATGAGGTAGATAATAAGTCACATTTAGCGGAGGAAGATCATGATTGAGAAATGTTGGATACTGCTGGAAATGCTGCTATGGGGTATCCTATTTATTATTTT
>NW_015650422.1:74996-76752 GCF_001515625.1 Sinocyclocheilus rhinocerous | reverse complement strand
GATTAAGTAGTCAAACTCATTCCATATCAGCAGAATAGTGTGGTACAGAAAGTCTATGTCCATAAAACAGGTTCTGAATGAATTATGTTACTGATACCTAATGGTCAAAAGCAATAGCAAAAGTAATTGGTCAATATTATTAAATTGCAGACAGAGATTTTGAATAGCTAAGCTGGCTTGTACACTATATTGCCCTTCTAATAAACAGGTTTGACTACTTTAGTAATCTCTCATTTTTAGTAAAAATAAAAATAAAAAAAACCATATAGGCTAATGCTATTCTAGGGAATTGTGTGCTTCTAATTTTATACCAATAGTTTGGACAGGACCATTTTCTAACACTACAATGCCTCTTTGTATAAGGCATGGTTAAAAAAAAAGAAGAAAAAAAAGATTGATTCAGTCAGTGTGGAAGAACTTGACTGGTCTCTGCAGAAAGCCAAGTCCTAATCCCAGCTGAACACCTCTGGTGTGACTTTAAATGCAGACCTTGAGCCAAAAACTCATCACCAAACACCAATGACTTGCACATACATATGGAAAAAAGTATTGCGACACCCCCTTTTTTCGCCGAATGAATTCCCGCATCTCGCCAGAAGATGGCGCCCGCAGCTGAATAATCAATCCGTTCATTTTTACAAAGCGCTCATCCATGGCATACAGCATAATGTACAACACGGGTATAAATTCATTGTAAATTGATTATTAAATTGTTTGATTAGGGTTTATACATAATTTCCGTGACAGAGTTTAAGATAAATCCTTTAATCTTACTACTGGAGCTGCTAGTTTGCTAGTTTCAAATTATTCATAAACAGCAAGCACAAACTATGCAAAAGCGGCATTCCTTCCGGTGCACTCAGTGTCCGAATTCTCTACTCGTTCTCATTCACTCCTTCTAGTGAACTGAATTAGTGACCTAATGTAGGGAATAGTGAATGAGGGTATAGGGGGCGATTTCGGACACAGCCAGAGTTTCCCTCTGACTGTTGCCAGAGATGCCTAGTCCGTGTATTATACACGACTTTGGGCTTCTTTTTTGTAAAGTTGCGTGAACAAATCCCGGGTCGCGGGTTGCGGTGTTTTGGGCTTATTTAAAAAAATATGGTTGCTTGTTAGGAAAACCTGACAAGCAACTTCGTTTCTTTTCATTTATGTTCACTGTATTCTCCAATGCATTGATTAACACTCTGTCTGCTCACAGTTAATAGCCAACCAGTGCAAAAATATAAGTGCTGTAGCGTAATTTGCCAAATATTACAGTAGCCCCTCACTTCAGAACACAAGATCCAGGGGGCATGGTTGGATCCCCATCTAGGGGGAGGACTCGGTGGAGATGGGTGGGTTTAGGGCTCAGGGGCAGGAGATGGGTAGGTTTAGGTATATGTAAGGTGGGAGGAGTTGGATCTGGATCCAACCACGCCCCCTGGATCTTGTGTTCTGCAAATCTCAAACATTCCGCCCCCTCGTCACGCGCCTTCTTTTTGAACATGATTTTTCTTCAATGGGGGATTGAAGAAAAATCACGTTCAAAAAGAAGGCGCGTGACGCTGTAATCCAAGCGATGATAGTAGTAGACACAGAGGAGTGGGATGACTTTTTTCCTTTATAAGGCAGTCTAATTTTTTATTTTTACAATGTTTTTGTAATGTATTAATTATCACGGGCTGTAAAAAAACAACAACAAAAAAACAAGTAAGTTAGACCTATACTAATACTTAGAGTAGATTTGGTTCGAATAGCCAATATTTTAGTA
>NW_015650422.1:67560-73000 GCF_001515625.1 Sinocyclocheilus rhinocerous | reverse complement strand
ATTGAAGAAAAATCACGTTCAAAAAGAAGGCGCGTGACGCTGTAATCCAATCGATGATAATAGTAGACGTAGAGGAGTATAAGATGACTTTTTTCCCTTTACAAGGTAGCCTAATTTTTTATTTTTACAATGTTTTTGTAATGCTTTAATTATCACGGGCTGTAATAAAAAAACAAGTAGGGCCTATACTAATACTAAGAGTATTTTTGGTTCGAATAGCCAATATTTTAGTAGGCTATAAATATGTGGCTATATTACAGCTCCCCTTTGAAGCTCTTGTGTTTTTCTATTTCTATTTCTATTTTCTATTTTTTCTATTCTGCTCACAGGTGATTGGAGATTAGTTTTGTTCCTGCTTTGTTGCAGTTTGCTGATTTTTGTAAAATAACTTATGTTTTTGCTTTTCAGATAAAGGGGTAGTTTCAATTTAATATGTTGTAGGCTCATTTATTGGTAATAAATAATATTGATAAATAAATTATCAAAAAATATCGTGGTTTTTCTGGGCGTGTTTTTAAAGCTGCGGTTGCTTATTTGTCTCGCGAGAGTTATCGAACAAGAAGAAAAAAGATGAAGTCTCGCGAGAGTTGGCAACAGTGACTCTTGCACACGGAAGCAACAGAAAGCGGAGGAGTGCGCTGTAGTAAACGTTAAAACATTTTTGCTTTTCTTATTTTTAATTGCCCGCTACGTTTACCTTAGACTTGGGTAACGTTAGGACAAACGACATATAGCAGACATATAATACGAGAGTCATGTTTGTAAGGTATGTAACTGTAGAGTTTTGTGTATAAATTAAAATTATAATCGGCGAATGTTTTCAATCTTTCTTTTCTGCTTTCAATCAGAAAGCATGGACGGTGTACGATAAAACAGTACGACAATATAGATAACGTAAATCAGAAATGAGAAAAAAAAATGAATGTTCACATTTGTTACAATACACAATGCACCATTTTCACAGAGTGTTTGACTCGTTTCCACAGTTATTAATATCGTAAATCTAGCAAAGTTTTTATATTTCAATTCTAAGACTTGCATTAATATCGCTATTGTGTTATGTAACCTTGCCATCAAATTACAGAAAACTAGTTAACGCTGCTGTGTGTAAGTGCTGGCAAATTCGACAGCTTTCTGTTTTCTCACCATTGTAATCAATCTCTTGACAAATTATAGAAAGTCATATAATTTTTGTATTTATTTACTTATTTTATTTTGTTGTATAGCTATTGGGGCAAATTGTAACGCAAAAAAAAAGATTTCTATGTCTACGATGACTTCCGCTTCTGAGATCAACGGAAATGTGAGAGGTGCCCATACAAGATTATACAAAAATGCTTGTAATAATGTTTCTTAATAATAGTAGGTCAGTCACCGAGTGAGTAGGGCTATATCCTATTCGAACATAACTTGTTAGAGACTACAGTTCTGTGGGGTAAAACAAGCTGGACGCAAGAAAATAGATGGTTTAGTTGATATTACAAATAAATTGCAATAGTAAAATAGCAGAAGTGGTGAAACAACAATGATGAATGGCGTCATGAGGCCAACTGGAAACATGATGTCATGTCAGTATCTTAATTATAAAAAAAAAAAAACTACACTATTTAAAAATTAATGTATCTAGAATTTTCAGGTTGATAATGTGTAGTTATTTTCAATTATAGTTTTTCTGAATATGTTTTAATTTCATCATGCAATATTGAGAAAAATGTGTTAATACAGCCTATTACACCTATAATACACCTCTATGCGTGGAATAGCATTAAATCTTTTTTTTTTTAAATCTAAGAAAAAAACATCTGATATAATAAGGGGTCTTTTGTCTTAAAATGACACTTGTCTAAATATATAGATCAGTGGGTCTTTCTCTGAAGTCATACTGTCCTCTGTGCATGATTTTGTTTAATTTCCAGTTTTAAAGGGAATAAACCTCAGGTGCTTGTCTGAAACAGAAGCGTTGCCTTGTGTTGTAAAATTATAGCCCAAGGATATATACATTAACCATTGCCTATATCATATATAATTTTTTTTTGTTTGTGCAGATGCTGGGTCATTTATGTATTATTTCTTCATCTGATAGATAAAGGTTAGTATTCACAGACCTCAGTTAATTCATGTAACTTTCTGCTTTGTGCAGTCTGTTTTGCTGTTGTTTGTTTCTAAAGTTGTTACTCTTGTCTCCAGTGTCTCTGCAGGTCAGTGGTTTCGTTGGAGATTCTGTCCTCTTGCCATGTTCATACCAGGATAGAGAACTAAAGCCAGAAGACATTAATGTGTTTTGGAGATACAATGAAAGCAAAAATGTTTATGATATCGAAAAAGGGAATCCCTCAACAAACAAACAGGATGCAATGTTCAAAGGTCGAATAAAAAGTTTTCTCTCATGGCACGAGAATGGGAACTTTTCTCTTATACTCTCAAATCTGATGGTCACCGACGCAGGGCAGTTCTCATGTGATATCCCAGGTGTGAAAAAGGAATTCAAACTAACGCTGCATGTCAAAGGTATGTAGAAAGAGGCATTACTCACATAGACAGTTTGAGTTAGTTGGGTGTAATCTGTAATACTGGGTTTTCATCTTTAACACCTCATTCTTTTTTGTCAAAATAACACCCAGTGTTTATTGCATTTTTAGACAATCATTAATTTAGTTTCAACAATATTTTTCAAATGTTTTTGTCTTAACAGCACATCCAACAACAACGTCTACTACAGCTTCTAATCCAAAATCGACGTCTGATACAAGTAGCTCTTCCATGAAAACACAACCAGAGGGGATTGCAACTTTCCTGACTGTTGTTTTGGCATTTTTTCTTTTGCATTATATCTGTGTACTTTACTAGAGTTACACTTTACTGTATTGCTTAACTGTGTTGCAAATTGTGCCTTTCTTCAATGTTTAGTAATAGTTGTTTGTACCCTTGAACCAAATGTGTTATATTCTGACTGCTGTACAAAACTGTGGCCAAATTCAGTAGCATAATTATAACAGACAGATGTTTGATACTCATTTTATTTTTATTTAAGTTTAAACTTTTTGTCTTCCAGACGTTTCCAAAAAGCATTGTTAGCCAACTACACGAGTTCTGTCATTACCAACAATTCAGTGTTTCCCTAAACAATACAGTTTTAAAGAACATCTGCAAACAGCATCGCAAAGTTGTGTGGTAGGAACTACAGCTCTTGACCTGTGGCTAGAAGCAGAGTTTCTTTGTATGACGTGGACTGATAGCGATAATGCTCTTGAGCATAAGCAACATGCACATCTATTTCTTTCATTCATCATTTTAGTTTGTAAATAGACAGAATGAAAGTGCCATGTTTGAAGAGTGTGAATGTGCTCAAGAGCCCAGGAGTATGAAGTAAGAATGAACCCATGATTAAAACAAACACTTGGAAATAAACCAGTGGAGAACAAAAATGGTGAAGATGCCATGTTTGTTATTCATAGTAATAATCTAACATTAATTCGGTCTTGATTAATTAGAAATTATTGCAATACTTGTGTGACACACTGCACCACGGTTTACATCCCCAACTAGAAGGCACATTTTCTTTTTATGCAGCTTTTTGAGCTTCTGATGTTTCTAGATAATCGGAATAACTATAATTGTTATGCATGGGCCAGATGTAACTTGAGCAAGATGATAAATTAAGCTGTCCTTACCACAAACCTCAAGATGTTATTCAAGTTGGATATTGTCCCATTGAACTGTGCTCAAACTTCTTTTTTTTTCTACATTGGTTTCTGGTATGTTGTTCTTGTTACAGCCTGTTAAAATAGAAAATGAACAGTGACTATAAAAATATATACTCAGTATATAAACAGTATAAAAACATGTATACAAGTATTCTTATAATTAATTACTTGCAATGCCCTTCATTTGTAAGTTCCTTTGTGAAAAATTTTCAGCAAATTAATATTCATTTACAATTTTCAAACTAATAAATAATAAACTAATAAATAAATCACATTTTCCCCTATCTTTGCTGTATAAATTATAACGGATCTAAGGATTCTCAATAGCCTGTCTGTGTTCATTTAAAATAATTTAATCATAATTATAATTTAAACTATTAATTATGCCGTTTAATAAAATAAGTTGTTCATTTGAATTGTATTCCTTGCTCTTGCAATGCTAGCTATTGTTGTTTAATCTTATTGTAGAAGAGGTAAGGGAATGTCTCCATTTCAATTTTCCACTGTGTTTGCTTTAGTATGATAACACTTGTTGGATTTGTCCTGATCAGACTAAGTAGGCTACATCATGAAGTCCAGTCAGGATGAAATTCAGAACTGAATGAACTGAAAAACATGCAACTAAGATTATGCAATATACCCTGCCCTTCATTTATTTATATATTCATTTTATTATTATTTTTTTATTTTATTTAGCCTATCAATCTATCAGACTTATTCCTGCCATGAAGATTTGAACATAAATATATGAAGAATGTTGGGAAAAAACATAAACTTTTTTTCCACTGTATGGAGAAAAAAAAAAAGACATTTCTCAAAACATCTTCTTTCGTATTGCACTGATTAAAGAGGAAAACTCATGCAATTTTGGAATGACATAAGGGTGAGTAAATGATTGATTTTTATCCAAATCAATTTGAAGTACTTACAGTATTGTTGTGAAATATGGACTATGGTAACAAAATGAAATTGTGCTTTCAGTAGCTCATCAGTTCCGGGGTTACACTGATGTAGTTTTCAGTTAGCAACCCAGAACTTTATCATTTTTAGAATTTAGAACTTCAGAACTTTATAGAATCTTTATAATTATAATTTTGAAGTTTCTTCATTAGGGCAATAGGGCGACGAACCACCAAAGTGTAAAAGGGTGGGATTTTTTTTCTACCACAGTGTTACGCTAGCTGTGAGAAGCAGGGCCGCATTAAGACCTTACTGGGCCCCGGGGCTATGACTTACTGCAGGGCCCCCCATCACAATAATTATATATATGGGTCATTCTTACTATTCTGTGGCATTTCAGCTTGGTAACTTTCCATAAAAAATGTTTAAATTTCCATGATGTAATCATTTTATCTGAAGAAGGGCTTGTTACACTATAAGAAAAATATATTGGTCCAGCTCAGGATATTATTCTTTAATATTTTTTCACGAAATTCCTCAGACGTGCAAGGACCGAATGTCCACCCTGTTACAGGACATTCTCATCTCAATTAACAAGTATTTTGAATGCACAGTTATTGTAATATTTACATTTTCTAAGAGCTAAAATGTCCCTTTCTATACTCTGCAAATGTATTTTAACAAAGTGTTAATAATCGGGCATTATCTTGAAAAAAGTTGAATTTTTGAGACACAGTCTAATTTCAACATTTCTTTTAGAATAAAAAGAAATTTAAATGGAATTTTGGAACCATTTTAACATTTCATTTTACCATTTCATTCCCTACAAGTAACCA
>NW_015650422.1:65980-67550 GCF_001515625.1 Sinocyclocheilus rhinocerous | reverse complement strand
AAAAAAAAAAAGACATTTCTCAAAACATCTTCTTTCGTATTGCACTGATTAAAGAGGAAAACTCATGCAATTTTGGAATGACATAAGGGTGAGTAAATGATTGATTTTTATCCAAATCAATTTGAAGTACTTACAGTATTGTTGTGAAATATGGACTATGGTAACAAAATGAAATTGTGCTTTCAGTAGCTCATCAGTTCCGGGGTTACACTGATGTAGTTTTCAGTTAGCAACCCAGAACTTTATCATTTTTAGAATTTAGAACTTCAGAACTTTATAGAATCTTTATAATTATAATTTTGAAGTTTCTTCATTAGGGCAATAGGGCGACGAACCACCAAAGTGTAAAAGGGTGGGATTTTTTTTCTACCACAGTGTTACGCTAGCTGTGAGAAGCAGGGCCGCATTAAGACCTTACTGGGCCCCGGGGCTATGACTTACTGCAGGGCCCCCCATCACAATAATTATATATATGGGTCATTCTTACTATTCTGTGGCATTTCAGCTTGGTAACTTTCCATAAAAAAAATGTTTACATTTCCATGATGTAATCATTTTATCTGAAGAAGGGCTTGTTACACTATAAGAAAAATATATTGGTCCAGCTCAGGATATTATTCTTTAATATTTTTTCACGAAATTCCTCAGACGTGCAAGGACCGAATGTCCACCCTGTTACAGGACATTCTCATCTCAATTAACAAGTATTTTGAATGCACAGTTATTGTAATATTTACATTTTCTAAGAGCTAAAATGTCCCTTTCTATACTCTGCAAATGTATTTTAACAAAGTGTTAATAATCGGGCATTATCTTGAAAAAAGTTGTTGTATTTTTGAGACACAGCGTAATTTTAACACATTTCTTTTAGAATAAAAATAAATGTAAATGGAATTTTGGAAACTATTTGAACTTATTTCATTTTACCATTTCATTCCCTACAAGTAACCAATTTGTTGAACTTATTTTAGTAATATCACAAAAACACTGAGGTAACAGGGTGGACAGAGTATAATTATATTATAACAATACCTACCGGTACTGAGACTCGAACTCTCAACTTTTGGGTTACAAGTTAGACTCTCTAACCATTAGGCCACGACTGCCCCTTAACTTGTGCGACGATTGTGTCCCCTATTAATCTTTAAGCTGAAGTCAGGAACAGTCTGTATGGGCTGAATAAAGCAAGCCAGTATCTCTCCAGTAAAGTTTAGACAGATGACGATTGTAATGGAAGTAAAGATGATTACAGTGACATACAGCAAACGATTAGATGCGTGACTCCGTTATTATTAATATGCAAACAAACAAACCGTGTGTGTGCGCTCTCTGATAGCTTTCTGCACAAGCACATTTCAGTATGGTCGCATGTCTGGCAAGTGTTTTAAATGGACACTTGCTGAAGAAGCATGTTATTATACTAGTTTGCTGCAGTCAGTGGTGTTTATAGCCTATATGTGGGCATCAACACTTACTCTGACAGAGGAACTGTTCACTGGTGAAGTCGAGCCGCCTTCAGATCGCCACATTTGACAAATTCAGAATGTTTTTTTTTTATTTGTGTTTTGCT
>NW_015650422.1:55460-64378 GCF_001515625.1 Sinocyclocheilus rhinocerous | reverse complement strand
TAAATTTTGCACTGTAAACATAAATTGTGAATTATGAAAATAAAAAAAAAATGTTTTAATTTATCTGGAAAAATTCTTGCAGAATATATAGTTTTGTGAGAATCATCCTCAAACTTAATCTTGAACTTGGTAAAACAATTATCTTTATTTAAAATGTGTCAAGTCTTAATATTTTTTCTTTTGTTATACTGGGATAAATCATACTGGGATGTTTGCTAAAATTGTTGGACGTGGCGGCGTACCAAGAACATTTTTCACCAGCCGCCACTGTTTACCACCCACCCGCATATAACTGCTAATTACTTCAACCTTAAACATTGATTTAACTAATTGTTAGTGCTATCAGAGAAGCCCAGCTCTGACTTCCTCTCTTCTCTGTGGGCTTGAGGTTTCATAGTGTTTCCGCTCACAGTACGAGATGTTTGAATGATCACAGTATAGAAGATATTCATCTGGATCAGACGATGAAGATCATCCAGCTTTTCATCTGTGAGTTTATCACATCACATTTAAATAATTTGTGTTATTTATTTATTTATTTATTTATTAATTTGTCAATTATTATCTTAATAAATGTGTTTTATTTCTCTCATAGATCTGTTCATGTGGTCTCAAGCCACAGAGAGTCTAACAAACACAGCAGTAACTTTAAGAGCTGATGTGAATATAAGCTGTGATCTTGATATAGAGGAGATTTACTGGTACAGACTGAAATCACCTGATCCTCCAGTGTTCATCTTACGCACTTACAGTAGCACGTATGAAGGAGCTAAATATGAAAACAGCATCTTCAAACACAAATACTCAGTGAAAACTAACAGTCGTCTGTTCATCAGAAATATCACCACTGATGAATTAGGAGTTTATTATTGTGTGAAAACTAGTGAACCACTCAAATTCAGCAACGGCACCAAAATCTACATCAGCGGTGAGTTGTTTTCTCATTCCAAATGTATTTTTAAACCATATGATGAATTTTTATATATTCAATATACTGTATATTTTGTATATGTTCATAAAGTTGTTAAAGACTGAAAATAGAATTAGAAACCATTTACAGACTCAGTTCACAGGAATGAGACAGAATCACATGATGTTCCACAACATGAGATACCATGGAGAAACCTGACCATCGCATCAGTCCTGTTCAATGTGCTTTTGATCATTGCAGTAATAGGTGTGGACTTTTTTTTCTATTACTACATTCATATTAAAGTCTAATTGAATTAAGTACAAGGAAACTTTTGATAAGGAGACTCTTATAAAACTGTTATATGTGAATTCAGTGATGTTTAATTCAGAGCTGTTTCAGGTTTGGTGAAGAGCTGCCTTGACGCAACCAGAAGATCTAAAAATACTTCAGAGAAACCTCAAAGTACCACAGCAGCTCAAAACACAAATGATCCACAGGTGAGATACTTCTTCAATAAATTAGCTTAATTACTTTTAATACATTGGTCTACATTTTAACCTGTCCTGGTTATTCTTGTATTCATAGGTGACTTAGTGATTTGATAGTTATCTTTTAGTTGTTGCTAATCCAAGTAAATCATTTCAACTTCAAATAGTATATTAAATAAATTACATGAAATGTGTGTTAGAAAAATACATTAAAAAACTTAGTGCACAAAACGTCTGGGATACCCAATTCTGATTGGTCAGTCGCAACATTCTGGTCAAATATTTTTGTATAATTACTGCTAAACTGTATATTTGATTGTTGTGCTAGTTTTACATCTCTCTCTTTCTCCTCACCATTCAGTATGATACAAGACAATCATGGTCCTGATTACCTTGTCATGGTTTATTTTCTGAATATGACCATCTGACTGTACATTCTGTCTTACATACAGTATACGGCCATTCATTTGTATGATCTTCTTCTTTCAGTATGCTGACATTGATTTCTCTAAGCGCTCCAGAAGAAACAGACCTTGCCCAGGACCAGAACAGGACCCGACCACCTACTCTCTTCTGCAGCCACTAAAAACTGTAAAAACAACTTTATAAATTGTATCTACATATAAATGTCTTTACCCAATTAAAACGTATTATTAATATTGTTCTTTTTCCATTTTTCTCATTGTTTTTGCTTAGACCACAGAGTAACAAAAGTCTTGTTTAAGTAAAGACTAAGTAAATTAGTCTTGTTTAATAAACTAAATCAGTCTTTTTTTGTGGGAATGGTGTTTAATCTAAATATATATAGATTCTAATATAATGCTATACGCTTGTATTAAAGGGGTCCTATTATGCTCTTTTACTTATGATTTAATTTCTTCCAGCAACTTCTGAGCAACTATCATTGAGATGAATGCTATGTGCAGTGGCTTTGGGTTGCGACCCAAAAAATTGACCATATATGTTCAAGTACCCCCTTAAAAAAAAAAAAAAAAAAACATGCTAAATTTAACAAAGTGAAATGGTAACCAAACTAACCGTCTATATAATGTAATTAATAGGCTCATTAACTTTAAAAAGAAAAAGCTTCCTATATTTTGATGATGACATCAAAGTCTCAAACTCTAATAAATCAGTTTTTCTATTCAGCATGTGTCATGTTAATCAGTTTGCATATTGTTGGGCCTGTGCAGTTCTTGGTGATATTAAAAAATGGCAATATCTAATTTTAAAGATTTTGGTACTGTGTTGGGACACCACTTGTTGAAGTAAACCAGCAGTGAATGACTGCACTACTATACATACAGTTGTAAAAGACTTGCTCTTAGCAAAACATTGTGAAAATTAAAAACAAACAGTATGCAAACATCATGCTTCACATGATAGTCCCCTAAAAAATTTGTTATTAAAGATTATATATAACTAAATAAGGCAATATTTGACGAAACTGTTAGGTCAAATAAAAGATTAAATTAATTGTAACTTTTTAATGAGACAATTATTTATTATATTACTTTATAAAGTTATATAAGTGTGGCTTTATTTGTTAATAAAAAAAAATGACTGATTTAATTTTAAAGGGACAGTTCCCATTAAAAATGAAAATTCATTTACTTCCCTTCATGTAATTAACTCTGGTCTTCATTTTTATTATTGGTCATATTTTTTTTTCCAAGCTGTCAGCTCCAAATACCTTGTGTGTGACTAAATAATAACAGAATTGCATTTTTGGGTGAACTATTGCTTTAATGTTAAATCTAAATTCACTTTGTCACTTTTAAGGACTATTAAAGTTGTTTGTTCATGGAAGCAACAGAACCAGAGAGAGTGCAGAAGTTTCAAAATTCTGACCTACAAAAGCTTCAAGTTATGGATATTGAACAACCTCACGACTCAACCCAAACACATATACATTACGTAAAACAGTTAAAATGTGATTTATCACAATCCATTCAGTATAAAATAACATAACTGTAATATAGTTCATTACAAAAAATAAATGAATAAAAATCTGGATTTCTCAGAACATTTGTTCCAAATATTATTTATCAAGTTAGCTTCACTTTAACTTTGTGTCACAGTATGGTTTAGAGAATCTATTTACAGCAGTCTGCCTTTAAAGCAACAAGAAAGCACAAATAACAACTGAAACTGAGGGATATTAATATGCAGACTAATCTAGCAACTAAAGACACGTGATAAAATGAGAAACCATATGAAACAAATGACATAATCAGAAACCAAGGTAACAGGAAACATGAACATAAAAACAAAGACAGAAACAAAACATGGCATTACAACCCCTCGCGGTAGGCCACTCCTGGTGCCATAAACAAAACTAACACCGAAGTGGAGGGAGGAGGTGATGATAGCTAATACAAGGTTAGGAAGGTGGGCAAAGACCTCCGGGATGAAAATCTGGTTGGTGAGGCATTTGGTGATTGGGACACCAAAGAGGGGCTGGTGGAGGAAGAGACCATAAGGGAACTGGAGGAGTGAGAGACCAGGGTGGAGCCAGCAGTGGAGGAGGCCATGGCAGAATCAGCAAGGTGACAAATCCAGATGGAGCTGGAGGGATGTGGCTCCACCATGCCCAGGGCGGAGGTGTGATGGAAGACTACGGAGCAAGATTAGTCTCAATAATTATTCACGCAAAAGGCACAATGCACACATGCGTAGTCCAATTCACATGCATGAAACCTAATTTACGTGCGCAAAAAATATATATATTCACAAAAATCAATTAATGTGGACAAAATAAGAATATATATTCATAAAATATGTTTCACAAATGCAAAACAAAATTCACAGATGTACAGCTGTGTACAATTTTTTTTTTAATTTTCAAATTCGCGAATTTATCATGGACTGTGAATGTGCAAATCGCCATTCGTGTGTGAATCGCCTTTGATTTGTGTGTGTGTATTTTTGAAACATTCCTGACAGTGAGCTCCTCCCACACGGGTCACTCACACTCTTTAGCCAATCAGATTTGAGCCCACCAATCATAACCAACTGTGGGTGTATGAAGCGTGTGCCCTGGCCGTGCCTACCTGGATGTTACGTCATCAGCGCGAGACCACAGTACAAGTTACGATTCAGCAGAGAAATGTGCAGTTGATTGTTTGATTTCAGTTCCCAGTACTTTAGTACTGTACATTTAGTTCTGGAACTAAAGCGGTGCGAAAGGCCCTACTGCTGCTAGCTCCATATCAAAATGGTCCAGATCTGTTCTTCAGTTGAGCAACTGGTATTCACCATTGGCTGTCAAGCCTGCTCCAAAAAAACCTGATGCCCTCATTCCAACAAACCTGATGACAAAGTTCTAGAAAGTCTTCCACAAAATCCTCCAGTGGCTGCCCTGCTTGAAAAAGGGACAGGAGTTGGGCCTCAAAAGGTCCATTCTTCTGTCACAGTGCAGTTCAATGAAAAGAGATTAGAAAATATATTACAGCAGGCTGTCTTTAAATGAAAACTAAACATTTATTAAATGAAAAGAAAGCAAGACCACAAGTGATAAAATAAGCATAGAAACAAATGTCATAATCATAAACCAATGAAACCAAGGAAACATGAACTAAAAAGAGGAAACATGAACATAAAAACAAAGGGATGAAGAAAGTCCTAAACAGAAACAAAACATGACATTACATCCCCTCTCGGTAGGTCACTCCTGGTTCCATAAACAAAACTAACACCGAAGTGGAGGGAGAAGATGACGACACCTGTGGAGCTGGAGGGCTGACAGACCAAGGTGTAGCTGAGGGAGTGGGGACCCATGGTGAAGCTGATGGATTGATGGGTTGAGGCAGAGTCTTGGGCCCAGAGGACCAAGAGCTGGGAACCAGGAGATCAGAGGCGGAGCCGGGGAGCTGGGAGGAACCAGCAGGGAAGTAGGAGCTTGGAGACAAAGGATCCTTGAGGCTCTGCGGAAGTTCTGTCTCTGTGATCTGATCAGCGAGTTTCTGTAAAGCGGAGCTCATGTGCGCTTGCGGAGGAATGTAAATACTGACGAGAATCAAATTCCGTTGTCTTGTAAAGGTGTATTGTTTTATTTTTGCGTGTTTACTTAAAAATTAGAAGTAAAATCGTCTTTTAGACACACTCGCTAACGTGACCAGTGTAAGCCAGCGGCTGCTATTGATACAGATAGTGTTGCCAAAAATGCAGCTGTCTTGTGTTAACCACAATGTCCCATATATTGGCCAAAATGAAGACGGAATTATGCTCATTGCTCTGTTTTTGTGCAGCAATGCTAGGTACAGTGCCCTTCCGACACATTTACAATCACTCAGATGCTTGGGTGAGCAAAACAAACATCTGGGTGGCCACTGTCCAGCCTACCCATGATCCCATTCAGCCCCTAAATCTGAAACCCCATTCAGATTTAGCCATTCAGTGTAATTGAGGTTTGAATACCCGCTGACTGAAGAACTTGTAGCACAGCATCAAACTGGTATCAAGCCAATCTCAGACCTATGCAAGAGACTTATATTTAGCTGTCCTACGTTTGTACTCCTTCATAATTGTCAATTCATATTTCATGTTACAGGTACAATACAATTTATCATGGTCAGGCCATTTCATGGACATTTTAATGTATTTAGAAAATTTTAATACAATTTAAACTTTAATACATATCTAAAATTTATACAGCAACTGTTACCATCGACTTGTTTTGAAAGTTTTAATTTTGACAAAGAAAGAGAACAATAGCAAGAACATTTAACAATGCATAACAAAGCTTTACTTCTTGAACATGTACAAAGTCATAGGGTACTATTCTAAAATGAATGTAGTAATAATGCATGACTTCAAAAATCTGTCAAAATGAATGGGTTGCAACATGACTGTTTTTAAAGAGTTACAGTTCCAAATGAAATGCATTTCATGAATATATATTCTTATTCTGGGCACGAGAATTGGTTTTTGTGAATATATTGATTTTTTCTCGCACATGAATTAGGTTTTATGCATGTGAATTGGGCTCTGGGTGGGATCAGCGGAGGCAAAGGTCCCAGGTTGGACAGAACCAGCAAAGGAGGAAGGTTCAAGAAACCGGATGGAGCCATGGAATCTAGGAGGCAGGATGGGACCGATGTCAGATGAAGAATACCTTGTGGGGTGGGATTTAACTACTGGAGCTCTGGGCCAGTGGTAGGACTGGACTCTAACTGTTGGTTTTGAGGACCACTGGTTGTCATAAATTGGAGGAGGACTTTGTCACATGCCCTCGTTCCAACAAACCTGATGGCAGAGTTCTAGAAAGTCTTCCACGAAATCTTCATGTGGCCACCCTCCTTGATAAAGGGGGCCTCTGGATGTAGGGATACTGCTGCTAGCTCCATATTATTCTTATGTTACGATGTGGTTTAACGAAAGCAGTTAAGAGGATACTTGCAGCAGTATTTCTTTATTGAATGGAAACAAAACACTTGGGAATCCAGGCAAACCACGGGAGATCAGAAAACATATATAGAGTAAACTAGCAACGAAGACACAGTTGAGAGAAATATACAACCTTAGAAACAAATGACATAATCAGAAACCAAACTAACCAAGGTGGGTGGGATCAGCGGAGGCAAAGGTCCCAGGTTGGACAGAACCAGCAAAGGAGGAAGGTTCAAGAAACCGGATGGAGCCATGGAATCTAGGAGGCAGGATGGGACCGATGTCAGATGAAGAATACCTTGTGGGGTGGGATTTAACTACTGGAGCTCTGGGCCAGTGGTAGGACTGGACTCTAACTGTTGGTTTTGAGGACCACTGGTTGTCATAAATTGGAGGAGGACTTTGTCACATGCCCTCGTTCCAACAAACCTGATGGCAGAGTTCTAGAAAGTCTTCCACGAAATCTTCATGTGGCCACCCTCCTTGATAAAGGGGGCCTCTGGATGTAGGGATACTGCTGCTAGCTCCATATTATTCTTATGTTACGATGTGGTTTAACGAAAGCAGTTAAGAGGATACTTGCAGCAGTATTTCTTTATTGAATGGAAACAAAACACTTGGGAATCCAGGCAAACCACGGGAGATCAGAAAACATATATAGAGTAAACTAGCAACGAAGACACAGTTGAGAGAAATATACAACCTTAGAAACAAATGACATAATCAGAAACCAAACTAACCAAGGAAACAGGAACTTAAAACAGGAAACGTGAACATAAAAACAAAGAGACAAAAACAGAACATGACACTTTGTAGATTTCTCTGTAAGTCTGAGCTATAAATTAGCCAATTTAGTTATATATAGTTGATTTTGAGTACATAACATAGAAAAATGAGTTCTATGTAAGTTATGCTATATAGATACATGTAACATAATATCTGTTTCATACAACTAATGTTTAATTTTTGTCTCTCAATTGATTTTTGCTTGTTTTATTTTTTATTTATTTAGCTTGTAGAATTAACAATTTAAAAATACTACTGTATATTGTATACTACATACTGTAGGTTTGATTTTTGCTTTGCATTCTGTCTTTTTTTCTGATGGTCTGCTTACTTTTTCTTATAGTCTTCTCAGGATTTTTATATTGAGAACCGCAGTGATCTCACATGTCCCTCAACATTATCTCAGATTTTGAGTTTGCAATATGAATGTAGTAATAATGCATGACTTCAAAAATCTGTCAAAATGAATGGGTTGCAACATGACTGTTTTTAAAGAGTTACAGTTCCAAATGAAATGCATTTCATGAATATATATTCTTATTCTGGGCACGAGAATTGGTTTTTGTGAATATATTGATTTTTTCTCGCACATGAATTAGGTTTTATGCATGTGAATTGGGCTATGCATGTGTGCATCGTGTCTTTTGATTGAATTATTATTGAGAATAATCTTGCTCCATAGAAGAATGAGGCAAAGTCAGTCATGTTGGAGAACCATGGTGACACCACAGGAAAAGAAGACTATGATGGAGCTGGGGTCCCCAGGAGGACGAGGGACACCAGTGGAGCTGCAGGGCTGACAGACCAAGGTGGAGTTGAGAGATCAAGGAGCCATGGTGGAGCTGATGGATTGATGGGCTGAGGCAAAGTCCCGGGTATTCCCCATTGGCATAGATTGGAGGAGGACGTTGTCAATATGCCCTCATTTCAACAAACCTGATGGAAAAGTTCTAGAAAGTCCTCTATGAAATCCTCCTGAAATACTGCTACTAGCTCCATATCAAAATGGTCCAGATCCATTGTTCAGTCGAGCAACTGGTATTCCCCATTGGTTGTCAAGCCTGCTCCGACAAACCAGATGCCCTCATTCCAACAAACCTGATGGCAAATTTCTAGAAAGTCCACCATAAATTCCTCCAGTGGCTGCCCTGCTTGATAAAGGGACAGGAGTTGGGCCTCAAAAGGTCCATTCTTCTGTCACAGTGCAGTTCAATGAAAAGAGATTAGAAGATATATTTACAGCAGGCTGTCTTTATTAAATGAAAACAAAACATTTATTAAATGAAAAGAAAGCAAGACCACAAGTTATAAAATAAGCATAGAAACAAATGTCATAATCA